>NC_057802.1:503074714-503165667 GCF_018294505.1 Triticum aestivum
GTCCGGCGCCCCCTGGGCAACCAGGGTCTATGCCAACCCAACGTCTGGCTCATCCGGTGTGCCCTGAGAACGAGATATGTGCAGCTCCTATCGGGATTTGTCGGCACATCCGGGCGGCTTTGCTGGTTTTGTTTTACCATTGTCGAAATGTCTTGTAACCGGGATTCCGAGACTGATCGGGTCTTCCCGGGAGAAGGAATATCCTTCGTTGGCCGTGAGAGCTTATAATGGGCTAAGTTGGGACACCCCTGCAGGGTATTATCTTTCGAAAGCCGTGCCCGCGGTTATGTGGCAGATGGGAATTTGTTAATATCCGGTTGTAGAGAACTTGACACTTGACCTTAATTAAAACGCATCAACCGCGTGTGTAGCCATGATGGTCTCTTCTCGGCGGAGTCCGGGAGGTGAACACGGTTTCTGGGTTATGTTTGACGTAAGTAGGAGTTCAGGATCACTTCTTGATCATTGCTAGTTTCACGACCGATCCTTTGCTTCTCTTCTCGCTCTCATTTGCGTAAGTTAGCCACCATACATGCTTAGTCGCTGCTGCAACCTCACCACTTCACCCCTTCCTTTCCCTTTAAGCTTTGCTAGTCTTGATACCCATGGTAATGGGATTGCTGAGTCCTCGTGGCTCACAGATTATTACACCACCAGTTGCAGGTACAGGTTATGCGATGATCATGACGCGAGAGCGATGTTTACTTGTTTGGAGTTCTTCTTCTGCTTCTTCTTCGATCAGGGGATAGGTTCCAGGTCGGCAGCCTGGGCTAGCAGGGTGGATGTCGTTCGAGTTTCCGTTTATGTTTCATCCGTAGTCGGATGTTGAGCTGATGTATGATGTATTGATGTATTCTTGCTGCATTTGTATGCCTTGTATGTATCCCCAAATATTATGTAATGTTGATGTAATGATATCCACCTTGCAAAAGCGTTTCAATATGCGGTTCTATCCTTGGTGGGACCTTTGAGTCTCTTTTGGATAGTATCGCATATTGGGCGTGACAAGTTGGTATCAGAGCCTCGACCGACCCTAGGAGCCCCCCTTGTTTGATCGTGTAGTTTGGCCATTGTTGAGTCTAGAAGGAAAAAATTTCGGAGTCTAGTTATATCGGAGAGTAGGAATTCTTTTTACTCCTCTGCCCCTTCGTCGCTCTGGTAAGAAATCTTGTCGTAGGTGTTTTGAATTACTCCTCTTCCCCTTTCAAATTTTCTTTAGGGTCACGCAGTTGGTTTTCATTCGTTGGCTCTCAGTTCCTTGCATCCGGTGCATTTCTCGTCAAGATGATTCGATACTCTTTGTCTTTTGCGAGATCATCCCTCAGTTATTTCTCTTCTGATGTTGTTTCCTTGTCCGAAGTTGTCCTTGTTTTTCCCTCCCGCCCACCCTTTTTCTTCTCGGAACCGGAGTCTGTAATCGAGTATCCATTCTACTCGTGCAAAATCTTTGCGTTCTCGCCTCAATTATTTCAACCGGTGCTTTTCTCTTCAAAGCTATTCGTCGATTTCCCCTTCCAAGTTGCCGTTGTTGTTTTTCCCGCCCTCCCACCCTTTTTATTCCCGGAGTCTGAGCCGCTATTCAAGCATTTATTTCATTCGTGCGGAGTATCTTCAGTCTTTCCTCAATTATTTCAACCGGTGAATTCTTGGCAAGTTCATCATTGATTCGTCTTGTTTTCTCTTCCGGGGATCCAATTCCAATTTTCGGTTGTGATTATATTCTTTCCTCAGCCTAAATGTGTCCCGTTGCTCGTTCCCCTCTCGTCATTTAATCGTTTCGGAGTGATGAAGACATCTCAGGAGATTCGTCTGTGTTCGAATTAATTCGAGGTTGACACCTCATTCAAATATTTCAATTGTTCCGGTGCATCGTCTATCCGATCAACAATCCTTTTTCAACGGTGTTTTCTCTTCAGTGGGCCCTAACCCACAGGTCTTTTCCCAGGATCTTACCTGACTCTTCTAATTTTTCCGGAGCTATTCTCAAATCCTTTTCGAAGTTTGATGTAAGTATGAATTTCATCAGTCAGACGCTTTTCCAAGATCAATTTCAAATTATTTTCATTGTTGACTCTACCTCTTCGCTTTTCATTTTCCCGGAGTATTCAACAATTTTGGTGTTCTTTCTCGTCGTCATTCTCAACATTCGAAGACCGAGTAGAGTTTTCCTCTAAATCTTGTCCGTTCTCTCGAAGATTCGTGGTTCTACTTCATGTTATCCTCTCAAATTATTTCGGTTGCCAGAAATTCTTTTCTTATCCATCCGGAGTATTTCAGGAGTTGTTTTTTCGTCTCGATCATCCGAAGGCCATCTTGTGCATCAGCCATTCGGCACGGTCATGGAAAAATCTGGAGTGGAAACAAGGTCTTCAGAGCAGACAATGCTATCTGACGAAGCGCATGTCTTGCTGGTTACCGATAGCTCCTCATAGGAGGATTCAGAGATAGATGACCAGTCATATCCCCCCCCCCGAGGTGCATGCCCTAACTTGGCAGGGTTATGTTGCTCATATCGTGCGTATGGTATCTAGCATTGCTATGTCATTTGCTTAGTTTAGACATGCTTTGTGTGAATGCCACCTGTTTAGTGTCTAATTACCATATATGTGAATTATGCAATGCCATCTTGTTGCAAGACATTATATATGTGAATTATGCAATGTTATCTTGTTGCAAGGCATTATGTATGTGAATTATGCAATGCCATGCTGTTTAGGCAAGCGTCATATATGTGAATTATATCATGCCGTCCTTTTTTTGTATTTCTCATTGCTTTTGTCGACAATGTTTGTATATTCAACTGCTCTTCCTGTGCATCAGCCATTTGAATTGGTGATGGAGAAATCTGGAGTGAAAACAAGGTCTTCAGAGCAGACAATGCTACCTGCTGAAGCAGATATCTTGCTGGTTACAGATAGCTCTTCAGAGGATGATTCAGAGGCAGATGACTAGTCCTATTATCCCCCTGAGGTGTATGCTCAAACTTGGCAGGGTTATATTACTCATATAATGCATATGTTGTATTGCAATGCTTAGTTTTTACATCATATACACAATATTGAATGCCATCTCCTTAGTTGACACATCATATATGAGATTGCCCTCTGCTCACTTCCTTATTATATAAATCATATATTTGAATTATGTCATGCCATGATGTTTACATAGACAGCATGTATTTGAATTATGGCATGCCAAACCATTTTCTAAAGACATAATATAGTTATATCATCTCATCCTATTTACATAGTCATCATATTTTAAATTATGGCATTCTATCCGTGAATTATATCATGCCATCATGTTTCCATCGACGGCATGTTTGTGATTTATGGCATGCTAACCACTTTAATAGACACATCGTATAGTTATATCATGTCATCCTGTTTACATAGTCATCATATTTTGAAGTATGTCATTCTATCCTGTTTAGTTAGCCATCATACATGTGAAATTGTGTCATGCTATCCTATTTAATTAGCCATCATATATGTGAAATTATGTCCTGCTATTCTGTTTGCTTAGACAACATAAATGTGAATTATTTCATGCCCTGTTTTCTTCCCTACTATCCATTGCACCTGTCCATCTTACATTGTCTGTACATTCAATTACTTTTCTTGTTTATCAGCCATTTCAATTGGAGGGAGTGATGGCAGTATCTGTGGGAGTAAAAACACGGTCTTCAGAAAAGATCGTGGTACCTGTCGATGCAGATAGAACCACGGTTGTACTTGCCCAAGAACCAGCCCCACCACACATAACCCACACTCATGCAGATTGTACCGCTACCCAGTTGGACAGAGAACCAGCTACACCCCTTCTAACCCCAACCCCAGCAGATAGACACCCAGTTCCCATTGACACAGCACCGTCTCCACCACAGAGCACCCAAACACGAGCAGTTAGTAAGGCAACTGCAGTGCCCAAATCACGAGGACCACCACTCCGAACCCGAAGTCAATGCTTAAAGCAGAAGAAGAATTGTTCTCAGGTCAGGTTCCGTAGCTATGGTTCATACTACTTTGCTCTTGCATCACTGTATTTACTGATACCAACTAATTTCAAATTTGAAGGATGCAATTGAAACTCCAATGGCGCAACAGGTATGTTTTAAACCTGTTTCTTCAACATGTTTGGCTGTTTGCTTTTGTAACTTGCTCTATGTTGATTTCAGTTTCAGTTGAATAAACAGTTATGTTCTCATGCCATGAACATTACAAGTGTTGTTATTGCTATGTAGTTTCCCACACTTATATTCTGTCTATGCTTCTTTGTCTTAAATAGATATTATTCGAACTGTATCTATCTTGATTTGGCAACATAAACTAGAATGATATAGACCATACGGTGACCATACTACATAGATATATGTTTGTTTCATGTTGTTATCCTGTCCACCTTACTACTGAACTGGTTTACCAAAATGAGTTTCATATACTACATTGTAAACCTGAGATGTGTTTGTTTGTTTCTCTTTTAGAACGCGAATAAAATATTGGAGAAGAGTACCCTGTTATGTAATGGTAAAGGAAGTAATGCAGATAAGGTTCAAGATAGTGAGACATCCCTGTTGGTCTCCAAGAAAGCTGATAAAAACTATATTGAAGACACTGAGACAACCCCGAAGTCTTGTCTTGATGTAGTGTTCGAGTTACTGGCTACCACTGTTGGCACCAGCTCTTCGAACTCGTTGCCTGAATCAGTTCGGCTTCTTGAGTCTCAACTTCAAGTTGAAAGACATCGATCAGATGTTATGTGACAGGAAGCGGAAGGACTGAGGAAGTCCCAGCAGAATTCAGATGCATACTTTCTGGTGCAACAGCAAGCGCTGGAGGACTTAAGCGCCAAACAAGAGAAAGTTAATAAGCTTGCTAAGCATCTTGCCAGCATTATGGGTACCCAGGATATTGTTTCTTGAGCTCTTCTGATGTGGTTTCAGTTCTGGACTTGTTTTGCTGCGGCGATTATATGCTGCCGTGTTCCCTATATTTGCACTGGTGGCGAACTTTGATATCCAGTGGATCTAATATGTGTAATAGCCGTGATAGCCTAGTGTAAGTTGCTTGCTTATTTATTTCCTTGTTGTCTTGTTTATTTGTTTGCTTGTAGTCAGTGCAGTTCTTTTTCCGCGGTTTGCTAGTGGCTGCAATAACCTATTTTTTAAAACTAGGCCACAATAACCATGGGCTAATATTTACTGTAGTGACACTGGGCCTCCTACGGGCTGTAGAAACAGTGGGCCTTCTACGGGCCGTATCATCAATGGGCCTTATACGGGTCGTATGATCGATTGGTCAAACATGGGCCAAACAGACCGCATTCTGGCCGTAAAACGGGCTAGAGTTGGAATCATCCGTTCATGGGCCGACCATAACGGGCCATCGTTAATAGGCCGTATTTGATGACGCTATGAAAACGGCCTAACGTATTAACGGACCACAAACGGGCCGACTGTAACGACGGGCTGAATTTGGCCCACAAGCAGAAAATGACAGTAACGGGCCGTAAGTAAACGAATGCTGGAAAATAGCCCAAGAATAAATGGGCTCTGAGAAGGCCGAAAGATAACATGGGCTGGAAACAGCCCAACGGAATAACGGGCCATTAATGGGTATAAAGTGATACACTGTTCATTACGGGCCAGTTTCACCACGGGCCGTTAATGGGTGTAAAGTAATACACTGTTCATTACGGGCCAGTTTCAGCACAGGCCGTTAATAGGCCAAGAGTTACATAGGGCCTCATATGGGCCGAAAGACGTCATGGGCCATACATGGGCCAGAAGTGAAAACGAGCTGGAATCATATTGGATGGCCCAGATGACGCTACTGGGCCTAATTCGAATAGGGCGTAACGGGCCTTGGGTTAGCGGGCTGTAAATGGGCTATATGCGAACAGGCCGTTAACAGGCTTTCCATGGGCCGGCCCGCCAGCTTTTGACCAAGTCAAACGGGCCGGCCTTTTCACAGGAATGGGCCACTGTTGCGCTGTGTCATGTGTCGACGTATCATAGGCGCCTTCTGTCCAATGAGTGGATGGCATCTGTCCCAGCGATGAGCCGACACGTGTTTCCTCTAGCCAATGATGATTTTACACGTGGAAAATCCCCATTGGTCGGGGCTGTTAACGGGTTATCGGATCCAAAACCCGACCCGGTAGATTAACGGCGTTCCATTACGGTGGATGCCACGTGTCGGTCACCCTTGACGAAAGCACTTCTGTGACGCGCGATTTATCGTCATGGTAGTGGACACTTCCGTGATGATAATTTTGGTAATGTCATGGAACACTTCTATGACAGCACAGGTATGACTATCTTGATTCTGTCTAAATTTGTCATGGATGTACATGCATGACAAAAAACGCGACCTACTGTGACAAACACGTATTATCACGGAAGTGTATTTTTTTGTAGTGCTTCTTGGCCGGACCTCTCAAGAAGTTTAAATCCTAGAAGGACAAGAGCGTCACCTAGGGGAACCTAAAGGCGGCGGAGTCCCTGGCCAACAGGCTCAAATGGTGGTCCACCACGGGGAACGCCGAGCTTGCGGACGTCATCAACGTCATGCTCAACCGCCGCATGCTCCCTCTCCAACTTCGGGCTACCCCGATGTGGGCGCAAAAGCCCGAGGACATGGGGCCCCTCACCGCCTTCTTATGCTCCACCTTGGCCGGCATGTGGACGGAGCTCATGAAGCTGGCCAAGGACAAGATCCCCAAGGAGTTCGAGGATTGTGGCCTCGGGGACGGTTATGAAGCCCCCCGATATGTGACCTTACTCGCAAGTCATCATTTCTTTCTTCTGAGGAGTAGAATCTAATGAACTGTTATGCTTGACGCTTTACAGAAGTGGTTGGCTTGGGTGGTGAACGTGCGATGCCTAGCCGCACTACCAGAGGAGCAGCAGACCCCCTGCTTGCTATGCTCCTCACCAAGGAGCCGCGTGTGCTGGCCCCCAAAGGGACGAAGACTCAGAAGGGCAAGCCAAGTGCTCGAACCCAAGAAACCTCAGTAACCCAGTCTGATGGGACCCATACCTCTGCCGTGAAGGAAATATGCCCTAGAGGCAATAATAAAGTTATTATTTATTTCCTTATATCATGATAAATGTTTATTATTCATGCTAGAATTGTATTAAGCGGAAACATGATACATGTGTGAATACATAGACAAACAGAGTGTCACTAGTATGCCTCTACTTAACTAGCTCGTTGATCAAAGATGGTTATGTTTCCTAGCCATAGACATGAGTTGTCATTTGATTAACGGGATCACATCATTAGGAGAATGATGTGATTGACTTGACCCATTCTGTTAGCTTAGCACTTGATCGTTTAGTATGTTCCTATTGCTTTCTTCATGACTTATACATGTTCCTATGACTATGAGATTATGCAACTCCCGTTTACCGGAGGAACACTTTGTGTGCTACCAAACATCACAATGTAACTGGGTGATTATAAAGGTGCTCTACAGGTGTCTCCGAAGGTACTTGTTGAGTTGGCGTATTTCGAGATTAGGATTTGTCACTCCGATTGTCGGAGAGGTATCTCTGGGCCCACTCGGTAATACACATCACTATAAGCCTTGCAAGCATTGTAACTAATGAGTTAGTTGCGGGATGATGTATTACGGAACGAGTAAAGGGACTTGCCGGTAACGAGATTGAACTAGGTATTGAGATACCGACGATCGAACCTCGGGCAAGCAACATATCGATGACAAAGGGAACAACGTATGTTGTTATGCGGCTCAAGCGATAAAGATCTTCGCAGAATATATAGGAGCCAATATGGGAATCCAAGTTCCGCTATTGGTTATTGACCAGAGAGATGTCTTGGTCATGTCTACATAGTTCTAGAACCAGTAGGGTCCGCACGCTTAACGTTCGTTGACGATATAGTATTTATGAGTTATGTATGTTGGTAACCGAATGTTGTTTGGAGTTCCGGATAAGATCACAGACACGACGAGGAACTCCGGAATGGTCTGGAGATAAAGATTGATATATGGGATAATAGTGTTTGGTCTCCGGAAGGGTTCCGGAATTCATCGGAAGGGGTTCCGGATGTTTCCCGAAATGTTCGGGTACGAGAACACTTTATTTGGGCCAAAGGGGAAAGCCCACGAGGCTTTTGGAAAGTGCAAAAGGAAGTTTTGCGGAGACCAGAAGCTAGACGCCAGGAACCTTGGCGTCAAGGGGGTTGACGTCGGGAACCCTGGCGTCTAGCCCTGGAGTCCGAGAAGGACTCTTGCCTTTCGGGCAAAACCGACTTTGAGGAGGCTTTTACTCCAAGTTTCGACCCCAGGGCTCAACATATAAATAGAGGGGTAGGGCTAACACCCAAGACACATCAAGGAACACCAAGCCGTGTGCCGGCAACCCCGTCCCCTCTAGTTTATCCTCCGTCATAGTTTTCGTAGTGCTTCGGCGAAGCTTTGCGGAGATTGTTCTTCACCAACACCGTCACCACGCCGTCGTGCTGCCGGAACTCATCTACTACTTCGCCCCTCTTGCTGGATCAAGAAGGTGAGGACGTCATCGAGCTGAACGTGTGATGAACACGGAGGTGCCGTACGGTCGGTACTTAATCGGGACGGATCGTGAAGGTGTACGACTACATCAACCGTGTTGATAAACGCTTCCGCTTACGGTCTACGAGGGTACATAGACAACACTCTCCCCTCTCGTTGCTATGCATCACCATGATCTTGCGTGTGCGTGGGAAGATTTTGAAATTATTACGTTCCCCAACAGTGGCATCTGAGCCAGGTTTTATGCATAGATGTTATATGCACAAGTAGAACACAAGTGAGTTGTGGGCGATACAAGTCATACTGCTTACCAGCATGTCATACTTTCGTTTGGCGGTATTGTTGGACCGACATTACGCGTACGCTTACGCGAGACTGGTTCTACCGACGTGCTTTGCACACAGGTGGCTGGCGGGTGTCAGTTTCTCCAAGTTTAGTTGAACTGAGTGTGGCTACGCCCGGTCCTTGAGAAGGTTAAAACAACACTAACTTGACGAACTATCGTTGTGGTTTTGATGCGTAGGTAAGAACGGTTCTTGCTCAGCCCGTAGCAGCCACGTAAAACTTGCAACAACAAAGTAGAGGACGTCTAACTTGTTTTTGCAGGGCATGTTGTGATGTGATATGGTCAAGAAATGATGCTATATTTTATTGTATGAGATGATCATGTTTTGTAACCGAGTTATCGGCAACTGGCAGGAGCCATATGGTTGTCGCTTTATTGTATGCAATGCAATCGCCCTGTAATTGCTTTACTTTATCACTAAGCGGTAGCGATAGTCGTAGAAGCAATAGTTGGCGAGACTACAATGATGCTACGATGGAGATCAAGGTGTCGCGCCGGTGATGATGGTGATCATGACGGTGCTTCGGAGATGGAGATCACAAGCACAAGATGATGATGGCCATATCATATCACTTATATTGATTGCATGTGATGTTTATCTTTTATGCATCTTATTTTGCTTAGATCGACGGTAGCATTATAAGATGATCTCTCACTAAATTTGAAGGTCTAAGTGTTCTCCCTGAGTATGCACCGTTGTGAAAGTTCTTCGTGCTGGGACACCACGTGATGATCGGGTGTGATAAGCTCTACGTTCAAATACAACGGGTGCAAGATAGTTTTGCACACGCGGAATACTCAGGTTAAACTTGACGAGCCTAGCATATGTAGATATGGCCTCGGAACACTGAGACCGAAAGGTCGAGCGTGAATCATATAGAAGATATGATCAACATAGTGATGTTCACCATTGAAAACTACTCCATCTCACGTGATGATCGGACATGGTTTAGTTGATATGGATCACGTGATCACTTAGATGATTAGAGGGATGTCTATCTAAGTGGGATTTCTTTAATAATTTGATTAACTGAACTTTAATTTATCATGAACTTAGTACCTGATAGTATTTTGCATGTCTATGTTGTTGTAGATAGATGGCCTGTGCTGTTGTTCCGTTGAATTTTAATGCGTTCCTTGAGAAAGCAAAGTTGAAAGATGATGGTAGCAATTACACGGACTGGGTCCATAACTTGAGGATTATCCTCATTGCTGCACAGAAGAATTACGTCCTGGAAGCACCGCTAGGTGCCAAACCTGCTGCAGGAGAAACACCAGATGTTATGAACGTCTGGCAGAGCAAAGCTGATGACTACTCGATAGTTCTGTGTGCCATGCTTTACGGCTTAGAACCTGGACTTCAACGACGTTTTGAACGTCATGGAGCATATGAGATGTTCCAGGAGTTGAAGTTAATATTTCAAGCAAATGCCCGGATTGAGAGATATGAAGTCTCCAATATGTTCTACAGCTCCAAGATGGAGGAGAATAGTTCTGTCAGTGAACATATACAGCAAAATGTCTGGGTATAATAATCACTTGATTCAACTGGGTGTTAATCTTCCGGATGATAGTGTTATTGACAGAATTCTTCAATCACTACCACCAAGCTACAAGAGCTTTGTGATGAACTATAATATGCAAGGGATGGATAAGACAATTCCCGAGCTCTTCGCAATGCTAAAGGCTGCGGAGGTAGAAATCAAGAAGGAGCATCAAGTGTTGATGGTCAACAAGACCACCAGTTTCAAGAAAAAGGGTAAAGGGAAGAAGGGGAACTTCAAGAAGAATGGCAAGCATGTTGCTGCAAAAGTGAAGAAGCCCAAGTCTGGACCTAAGCCTGAGACTGAGTGCTTCTACTACAAGCAAACTGGTCACTGGAAGCGGAACTGCCCCAAGTATTTGGCGGATAAGAAGGATGGCAAGGTGAACAAAGGTATATGTGATATACATGTTATTGATGTGTACCTTACTAATGCTCGCAGTAGGACCTGGGTATTTGATACTGGTTCTGTTGCCAATATTTGCAACTCAAAACAGGGGCTACGGATTAAGCGGAGATTGGCTAAGGACGAGGTGATGATGCGCGTGGGAAATGGTTCCAAAGTCGATGTGATCGCGGTCGGCACGCTACCTCTACATCTACCTTCAGGATTAGTTTTAGACCTAAATAATTGTTATTTGGTGCCAGCGTTGAGCATGAACATTATATCTAGATCTTATTTGATGCGAGACGGTTATTCATTTAAATCAGAGAATAATGGTTGTTCTATTTATATGAGTAATATCTTTTATGGTCATGCACCCTTGAGGAGTGGTCTATTTATATTAAATCTCAATAGTAGTGATACACATATTCATAATATTGAAGCCAAAAGATGCAGAGTTGATAATGATAGTGCAACTTATTTGTGGCACTGCCGTTTAGGTCATATTGGTGTAAAGCGCATGAAGAAACTCCATTCCGATGGACTTTTGGAATCACTTGATTATGAATCACTTGGTACTTGCAAACCATGCCTCATGGGCAAGATGACTAAAACGCCGTTCTCCGGAACTATGGAGTGAGCGACAGATTTGTTGGAAATCATACATACTGATGTATGTGGTCCAATGAATGTTGAGGCTCGCGGCGAGTATCGTTATTTTCTCACCTTCACATATGATTTGAGCACATATGGATATATCTACTTAATGAAACATAAGTCTGAAACATTTGAAAAGTTCAAAGAATTTCATAGTGAAGTAGAAAATCATCGTAACAAGAAAATAAAGTTTCTACGATCTGATCGTGGAGGAGAATATTTGAGTTACGAGTTTGGTCTTCATTTGAAAAAATGCGGAATAGTTTCGCAACTCACGCCACCCGGAACACCACAGCGTAATGGTGTGTCCGAACGTCGTAATCGTACTTTACTAGATATGGTGCAATCTATGATGTCTCTTACTGATTTACCACTATCATTTTGGGGTTATGCTTTAGAGACAGCTGCATTCACGTTAAATAGGGCACCATCTAATTCCGCTGAGACGACGCCTTATGAACTATGGTTTGGCAAGAAACCAAAGTTGTCATTTCTTAAAGTTTGGGGCTGCGATGCTTATGTGAAAAAGCTTCAACCTGATAAGCTCGAACCCAAATCAGAGAAATGTGTCTTCATAGGATACCCAAAGGAGACTGTTGGGTACACCTTCTATCACAGATCCGAAGGCAAGACTTTTGTTGCTAAATTTGGATCCTTTCTAGAGAAGGAGTTTCTCTCGAAAGAAGTGAGTGGGAGGAAAGTAGAACTTGATGAGGTAACTGCACCTGCTACCTTATTGGAAAGTATTTCATCACAGAAACCGGTTCCTATGACACCTACACCAATTAGTGAGGAAGTTAATGATGATGATCATGAAACTTCAGATCAAGTTACTACCGAACCTCGTAGGTCAACCAGAGTAAGATCCGCACCAGAGTGGTACGGTAATCCTGTTCTGGAGGTCATGTTACTAGACCATGACGAACCTACGAACTATGAGGAAGCGATGATGAGCCCAGATTCCGCAAAATGGCTTGAGGCCATGAAATCCGAGATGGGATCCATGTATGAGAACAAAGTATGGACTTTGGTTGACTTGCCGGATGATTGGCAAGCCATCAAAAATAAATGGATCTTCAAGAAGAAGACAGACGCTGATGGTAATGTTACTGTCTACAAAGCTCGACTTGTTGCGAAAGGTTTTCGACAAGTTCGAGGAGTTGACTACGATGAGACCTTCTCACCCGTAGCGATGCTTAAGTCCGTCCGAATCATGTTAGCAATTGCCACATTTTATGATTATGAAATTTGGCAAATGGATGTAAAGACTGCATTCCTGAATGGATTTCAGGAAGAAAGAGTTGTATATGATGCAACCTGAAGGTTTTATCGATCCAAAGGGAGCTAACAAAGTGTGCAAGCACCAGCGATCCATTTATGGACTGGTGCAAGCCTCTCGGAGTTGGAATAAACGTTTTGATAGTGTGATCAAAGCATATGGTTTTATACAGACTTCTGGAGAAGCCTGTATTTACAAGAAAGTGAGTGGGAGCTCTGTAGCATTTCTAATATTATATGTGGATGAAATATTATTGATTGGAAATGATGTAGAATTTCTGGATAGCATAAAAGGATACTTGAATAAGAGTTTTTCAATGAAAGACCTCGGTGAAGCTGATTTCATAAAGATAGATCAAGACGCTTAATTGGACTTTCACAAAGCACATACCTTGACAAAGTTTTAAAGAAGTTCAAAATGGATCAGGCAAAGAAAGGGTTCTTGCCTGTGTTATAAGGTGTGAAGTTGAGTAAGACTCAAAGCCCGACCACTGCAGAAGATGGAGCGAAAATGAAAGATGTCCCGTTTGCTTCATCCATAGGCTCTATCGTGTATGCAATGCTGTGTACCAGACCTGATGTGTGCCTTGCTATTAGTTTAGCAGGGAGGTACCAAAGTAATCCAGGAGTGGATCACTGGACAGCGGTCAAGAACATCCTGAAATACCTGAAAAGGACTAAGGATATGTTTCTCGTTTATGGATGTGACAAAGAGCTCATCGTAAATGGTTACGTTGATGCAAGCTTTGACACTGATTCGGACGATTCTAATCGCAAACCGGATACGTATTTATATTGAACGGTGGAGCTGTCAGTTGGAGCAGTTCTAAACAAAGCGTCGTGGCGGGATCTACGTGTGAAGCGGAGTACATTGCCGCTTCGGAAGCAGCGAATGAAGGAGTCTGGATGAAGGAGTTCATATCCGATCTAGGTGTCATACCTAGTGCATCGGGTCCAATGAAAATCTTTTGTGACAATACTGGTGCAATTGCCTTGGCAAAGGAATCTAGATTTCACAAGAGAACCAAGCACATCAAGAGACGCTTCAACTCCATCCAGGATCACGTCCAGGTGGGATACATAGAGATTTGCAAGATACATACGGATCTGAATGTTGCAGACCCGTTGACTAAGCCTCTTCCATGAGCAAAACATGATCAGCACCAAGGCTCCATGGGTGTTAGAATCATTACTGTGTAATCTAGATTATTGACTCTAGTGCAAGTGGGAGACTGAAGGAAATATGCCCTAGAGGCAATAATAAAGTTATTATTTATTTCCTTATATCATGATAAATGTTTATTATTCATGCTAGAATTGTATTAACTGGAAACATGATACATGTGTGAATACATAGACAAACAGAGTGTCACTAGTATGCCTCTACTTAACTAGCTCATTGATCAAAGATGGTTATGTTTCCTAGCCATAGACATGAGTTGTCATTTGATTAACGGGATCACATCATTAGGAGAATGATGTGATTGACTTGACCCATTCCGTTAGCTTAGCACTTGATTGTTTAGTTTGTTGCTATTGCTTTCTTCATGACTTATACATGTTCCTATGACTATGAGATTATGCAACTCTCATTTACCGGAGGAACACTTTGTGTGCTACCAAAGGTCACAACGTAACTGGGTGATTATAACGGTGCTCTACAGGTGTCTCTGAAGGTACTTGTTGAGTTGGCGTATTTCAAGATTAGGATTTGTCACTCCGATTGTCGGAGAGGTATCTCTGGGCCCCCACCGTAATACACATCACTATAAGCCTTGCAAGCATTGTAACTAATGAGTTAGTTGCGGGATGATGTATTACGGAATGAGTAAAGAGACTTGCCGGTAACGAGATTGAACTAGGTATTGAGATACTGACGATCGAACCACGGGCAAGTAACATACCGATGACAAAGGGAACAACGTATGTTGTTAGGCGGTTCGACCGATAAAGATCTTCGTAGAATTTGTAGGAGCCAATATGGGCATCCAGGTTCCTCTATTGGTTATTGACCAAAGAGATGTCTCGGCCATGTCTACATAGTTCTCGAACCCGTAGGGTCCGCACGCTTAACGTTCGTTGACGATATAGTATTTATGAGTTATGTATGTTGGTAACCGAATGTTGTTTGGAGTTTCGAATAAGATCACGAACATGATGAGGAACTCCGGAATGGTCCGGAGATAAAGATTGATATATGGGATAATAGTGTTTGGTCTCCGGAAGGGTTCCAGAATTCATTGGAAGGGGTTCCGGATGTTTCCCGAAATGTTTGGGTACGAGAAAACTTTATTTGGGCCAAAGGGGAAAGCCCACGAGGCTTTTGGAAAGTGCAAAAGGAAGTTTTGCGGAGACCTTAGGCTAGAAGCCAGGAACCCTGGCGTCTATGGGGTAGACGCCGGGAACCATGGCGTCTAGCCCTGGAGTCCGAGAAGGATTCTTGCCTTTCAGGCAAAACTGACTTTGAGGAGGCTTTTACTCCAAGTTTCGACCCCAGGGCTCAACATATAAATAGAGGGGTAGGGCTAGCACCCAAGACACATCAAGAAACACCAAGCCGTGTGCCGGCAACCCTGTCCCCTCTAGTTTATCCTCCGTCATAGTTTTCGTAGTGCTTAGGCGAAGCCCTGCGGAGATTGTTCTTCACTAGCACCGTCACCATGCCGTCGTGCTGTTGGAACTCATCTACTACTTCGCCCATCTTGCTGGATCAAGAAGGCGAGGACGTCATCGAGCTGAACGTGTGCTGAATGCGGAGGTGTCGTACGTTCGGTACTTGATCGGGACGGATCGTGAAGGTGTACGACTACATCAACCGCGTTGATAAACGCTTCCGCTTACGGTCTACGAGGGTACGTAGACAACACTCTCCCCTCTCGTTGCTATGCATCACCATGATCTTGCGTGTGCGTAGGAAAATTTTGAAATTACTACGTTCCCCAACATGCCGCTTATGACAGCGACGCGGAGAAGGCAGATTTCGGGAAGATCCTTCCCCCAAAGGGGAAGAGGGCGACATCCGAGGACCCCGAGGCCGATGTAGAGCCCCGGGGCTCAAAGAAACCGAGGAGAACCTCGGTCGGGGCTGCCGACAAGTTGTCGAAGTGAATCGAGCTCTCTGGTGACTCAGAAGACCTCCTCGCAATGGGAAGGAAGAAGCCAGCACCGACAGGGTAAGCTGTTGTCTTTATGTCTTTTTATTCAACCAACTTTCTTTAGCGAAGGTAAATTCATAGGGGGGTTTCACGTAGCCCGTCGAAGTCGGTCCCCAACGGTTCCTCAAGTGGGCTGCCATCCACCTGTGGGACTCCAGAGCCTGCTGCTCCTCCCCCAGCGCATGACGGGCTTGGGGAGGAGACATCCACGCTGGCCCTCGACATCAACACGGCGGGGGCAACGAGGTGGGAATCATGGCCGAGTTCGACACCTCAGCCCAATAAGACCCGAGGAGAGGCGCCCCAAGGCCGTAGAAGAGGGGCTAGGCCAGTCGTCGGTTTGTCCGATATCTGCTTCAGCTCTGCCTCCATAGGAGGAGACTACCCAGGTTGGTACGTCAGCGCCTGGGTCTGAGGTCATCCCGCCACCGCTGCCAACTGCCCAAGGACGGGCTGGCGAAGGGTGGACCGAGGAGGTGGAGGAGGCCTTAAAGTGCTCCTCCCTTGAGGAAGAGCACCGCGCCTCCATAGGCGCGGCACTACAGGGCTTCCGGTCTGCAGGGGCCGGCCTGCGCGAGACTTGCAAAAGCCTCGTGATAAGCTTTGAGGCATGCCCCTGCCCCTTGACCTGGTCTATTTACAAATTTATGAATTTGTCCGAAGACATGTCATCATAGCCTTCTACACGGCTTAGTGAGTGAGTAGCCCCCGAGCCCAAAGTTGGTTTCAAGAAACCGGCATCGGGGTCGTATAATGTAACAGGATCATGTAGTATAGCCCCCAGGTCATTGCTTGATGCAATCGTCCTGGATCTTTAACAAGTTAGACTGCAAGTGTTTCAATAAAGACCTCTATTGGCAGGTTTTGACCTCGGCTCCGGGCTCCATCTCCGAGGAGATAGTGGAGGTGAACCGGAAGCTCGAGAGGACCCAGGAGGACCTCAACTTGATGAACCAGAGGTTTGAGCAGTCTCAAGGTGAGCCAGTTAAACACCCTTGATACTTTGCAAAAAAGAGTATATCGTATGCCTTGCAAGATTAGAAACTAAGGCTGGTCTGTTTGAATGATAGCAGTGTTAGCAGAGCTTGAGACGCTCAAGGATGAGCTCGATAAATGTCGGCAAGAGGGGAAGCAGCACGAGGCTGCGGCCGGGAAGGCGGAGGACGCCCGAGCCGCTGAGAAGGCGGACGCGGACAAGGACCTCGTGCGGGTCCTTGAGGTCGAGGAGACCCCGAAGGGTGTATTAGAGGCACGCGACAAGCTTTAGGCGAAGGGGCAAAAAAATGAAGGAGGAGCTCGAGAAGCTCCAGTGTGCCCATTTCGACCTCAAGACCGTGGCTCATGCAGATCGCGAGGTGCTCTAGCAGCTGGAGCATATCACCTTTGGTAAGCAGTACTTACAGCAGTGTGTATTTGGCAGCAAAGGGTGCATTGAGCTCACCCAGCTGTGGCATTTTGCAGAGGTCTGCGGATCTCCCGCAGAGCATGGTGCACGCCATGGCACACTTCGACCAGTTAGAAGGCCATGAAGCAGAGAAGGCTTTCCGGGGGCAATTCCCAGGGTCTCTGGCATCGCAGCTGCTCAACAATCGAATGAAGCAGCCAGCCGAGCTACTCCGCATGGCGAGGCCAGTGCTACAAGACCTCTGCATTGTGTTGCAGCCTGCCGATGCCCTTCCGGGTAGCCTCTCCGGCCTCGTGATGTGCCTGTAGGGGGCTGTTGCACGTGCTGATAACTCAAGGAGGTCTGCATGCTTTGAAGGAGCACGGAGGGCATACGCCTGCGTGAAGACGCACTGGCACAAGGTCAATGCCATGACGGCGGCCATGGGTCCGCCTACATACAAGCCCTGCACCGCGAAGCAATTCTATCTCGGGGTGGAGGAGGGAGCTCGGATGACCGAAAAGACGTGTCCAAAAGACACATTATATTATCAGATAGTACTTTGGAATGCTGAAGTTTGTGAAATGTGTAAAACATATCTTTTTTGCTAGAATGACTATGGCTTTAAATTCCATGTGCGCTTTTCAATTATTTTACCTCCTGGGTGTCTTTTTTAAACTGAAAATGGCCAGTCGTCGGCTTCAGCCCCAGTTCAGAGTACACAATGTGTGTTCCAAGATGCAGGTTTGACCCTTAGCCGATGTCTTGGTGCCCGGAGGCGATCTTCTACTTATAGGAGTGAGGCAATCAGACTAGAGTTGCTTGAGAACTTTCAAGTAGCCCTAGGAGTTTGACTGTGGGGACTAATGACCAGTCCCCGGTATGGGAGTGGCCTGCTAATAGGCTGAGGTCTAGTCCATGGCACACTTCGGCTAGAAATGAAAGCCCTTCGTTTGACATGGGTGATCTCTATCGTCACATCGCTTTACGCGGTCTGTGGATGGCTGACCAGTTTACGCCTACCTAGATGGTCAATTTCCGGCTTTCTCCACTTAGGCGCTCTGCCAAATGACCTAGCGGCACTATCGCAATGGTTATCCCATTACGCCCTTAGCCGAATTCATCGGAAATGTAAGGGGTACACATAGGAGCCAGGTGACGGTGTCCTGGACTAGGGGATACTCACCACGTCATCTCCCGACCAGCTGGATCGGGCCGAGGACCCCCATGGTGGTTCACTCATGAGCGAGTTCGGACAGCCCATGCCGCATACAAGGAAGATTCCACAAGACTTGGTGATCAAGACAAGGACTCCTCTCCACCGGCATATTCGACTAGGACTCTTGTTATCCTAGGCCTCTGGTACATTATATAAGCCGAGGCCAGGCTAGTCGCTAGATCATTATGACATTACTAATCATACCCTTAGGTCTTAGACCACAACATATGATCTCGAGGTAGATCAACTCTTGTAACCCTATATTCATCAAGATCAATCAAGCAGGAAGTAGGGTATTACCTCGATAGAGAGGGCCCGAACCTGGGTAAAACATCATGTCCCCTGTCTCCTGTTACCCATCGATCCATGACACACAGCTTGGGAACCCCTACCCGAGATCTGCTGGTTTTGACACCGACAATGGTGCTTTCATTGAGAGTTCCGCTGTGTGATTGGCAAAAGGATCAATGGCTGGTCTGTATATCAACTGCAACGTCGGCGTCTTCATCGCCGGCTCGACTCGTCACCTCGGCTGAGCCGAGGACCAGGCTCCTCTTCGGATCGTCAATATCGTACATATGGCTTCGTCATCATCAACTCCGATATCTCTCAAGATCATGGAGGAATCATCCATGGAGCCCGGGGGCTCAACGTCAACATTGCCCTTGAACGACCATGTTGTTTTTCTGGACAGCAAACTTGTATCTGCCGCCACCGCCTCCTCGAGTGTCGTTTTAACGATTGCTTCGGTGGAATTGTGCGGAATTAAGTCTACAACAACCATGCAAAATTTCGTCGAGTTTCGATGGAGGAATCTCCGGCAATGTATGATATACCGGAGCCCTGTCAAATCTGGACGGGAATCTGGATGAGTTTAGGGCGTGGTCTCCAGAGACCAGCTCAGAGGACCTTTGGAAAATCCAACCGTTCATCTGCTATAGAATTCCCATATCTACCACCCCTCAAAATTTCAGCTTGATCTGACGGTTCAAACTCCGGGAACCCTCCGATTAGTGCATCACTTTTCAGATCTGTTTTCTGCGCGAGAACGAATCCGTCCCGAATTCATCTTTTTTATGAATGGGATTTCGGACATCCTTTTTGAAGGAAGTTTTGTATGGGGTATTGTGTTTTGTTCCCAAACACATCCCATTAATTTTAATGTCTTTTCCAATATGATCTTCAACATCGCGCCGGTGTCAAACCAGCCCGACAACGTTGCTTCACGGCCGTCGACCTGCGCTAGACACGTCGTCGTTTTGTTGAGCCGAGCTCAACTTCTTCATATCATCATCTCGGCAAGCCGAACATGAGTTCGACATCACGAAGGATAAATCATCACCAACATCGCCGCCCCACGGATTACACGGAGCGGGCTCACCGGCATCGCCGCACGGTCACTTCATCAAGCCAGCATTGCAGCTTTGCTTCGACATGGCCTCACCGTTGCTTCATCGAGCCGCTGTCCATCACGGCGAACTACTTTAACACCTCGGCTGACATTGTAGCTGCAACGTCTCCTTACTGACCTGCTCCGTCTCCTCGTCTGGACCGGGGGCTTCGCCATCAACCTACGCCGGAGACTTCGGCGTCGTCAACCGACTAGCTTCGTCACGTTAGCTGGACCGGGGCCTTTGCCTCGGCGAGCCAACCTTTACCAGCATCGCCATGCCGTCGCTTCATCGCCCATCAGGCAATGGGTATGCAGATCGAGTCCCAATTTTGGGAGTCACTTTTCTTCGGATTGCTACAACAAACAAACCAGGTGCCGTTAATCCTAGCAATTTTTGCTTGTTTGGGTTTATTTTTCCCAAGGAATTATTACTCTGGTTTGTTCCATCATCTGTACACAGGTCTATCAAATGGTGGCCGCATTAACGACAGTCGCGTGGTGGTTCGGTCAGTTTCCGTACATAGTTCGGCGAACGCCGCATCCGGAACTCGGACCGACCCGTGAATTTAGGCTTTGCCATGCCTTTAACGCATCACGCCGATGCCCTGGATGGACATTGACTTCAGCGCCAGGCCACATATCTTTAAATAAATTATTTTGCGTAAATTAATTATGCGAGCATTTTTATATATTTATATTATTATTGTTGGCCTGCACTATTTTACATGTGCAGGTAATGGACTTCGACTGCGTCACGTGGTCTCTTCGGCAAGCCGACGCCGTCGTCCCAATCGGCTTAAATAGGCTCGCGTGATCACCTTGTTGGTCGTGTTGCCATACCGACGTGTTCGGTTGTCTCGGGGACATCGGCATCGCCGAGAGAGCTCTACCTCATCGAGTGTTTGGCGCACAGGCCATATTTCCTTTATTAATCACTTTGCATAAATTATTTATTATGCAACAAATTTTTTAATTTATTATTATTACTATTATCTTCGGTTTGCACTATTTTTTGTGTACAGGTACATGATCCGGGTCGGGCAGTGTTGTCACCTCGGCTGGACGGGGGGCTTCGCCAACACTTCATTAACCCACGCTGGGGACTTCGGCGTCACTCTGCCGGCCTACATTGGCCGTGCTATGTCACCACTTCGGAGGGCCGAGCTCTTCGCTCCGCCACCTCGGGACTGGCTTGGGGAATGGAACCTTGTCCCACATCAAGATCGGACCCCGTCATCAATGCCGAACACATTAACTAGCTAAGTAGCTTGCATGCTCAAAAACTTTCAGTTTTAAATTTTGTTCGGTTCGACCAAGCATTATACTTTTTTGGCAAAAAGTAGTTTATGAAAAACTCCCTTTTCGAAACTTTGTTTGTGACACACAAATTCAAATACCCCGTCTACTTGGGGACTTCCTTTATGAAGGTTTTCCTTTTGCATATGATTATACTTGTATGGCTTCGTTCCTTGTTCGTGTATTACGCCACAATATGCACCATGTTGACTTAAGTGTTCCGCAAGCTGGGTTGCCTTGCTCCTATGTTTACCCCTACGTTCCCGATTGTTTGGCTAGGGAGTAAAGGGAGCACCTCTGCGATTGTCACGATCGGGTCATCCGAGCTCGGACCTCAGACTGGGTGAAGCCGAAAGCTAGCGCTCTTATTGTTTTCAATCATGGTCGGCACACAACGGAACTCATGAGTACAAAAAATCTATTGCACAAGTCTCATAGTAACAATGAGCAACCAAAGAAAGGTATCGGTGGGGGTACTATTTTCTTCGAAGATGCTTCTTACACTTCGTCAGTAATATAGCATAAGTTCCCTGAGCGCGCTTTGTCTGTTACAGCCTTATGGCCTGATTGCCTGGTTATCGGAAACACCGTCGATATTCTCGACAGGTGGAGTACCTAACACTTTTCGGCCCTTGATCGAAGAGGGAGAAGCCGACGGTCGGTTAAGACGCGTTTAAAGTTCGGGCGAACACAGATATAATATAAGTACTTCAGTACATACAATCATAAAATTCTTTTACCCAAGTCACTTGGGGGCTCTTAAATTTATGTGAGCTGTTTTATAATAAGTGTTCTTCTTCTTAGTCGTTGCAAAGTCTTTTTCTATCACTCCTTTTTTTGACGCGAGTGTGTGGTCAATAGTCGGGGAGCCTGATTTCTCTCTCAAAGCCGCTAGAGTTTAGTTTGCTAAAGTGGCCTAACGAGAAGTACTCCGCCTTCGGGATAGGAGGTTGAAGCCGTGGGCTAACCCGCTTTAAGTCTTGAGATAGGATGTGTCACGTTAAAGCACGACAGAAGCACAGTTTTTTTCTAAGACCAATTTTTGGATTGGCACCGAACACTTGATCTAGTTCGGACGTCAAGTTTTTACTGGAGTTTTTTGGTTTTCCAAGCCTATGGCACTTTTTGTGTGTTTCCAGCATAAGTCTCGCAGTACAACGCCGGACACCTTTAGAGGTTCGGCAAAAACATTCTCGGATATTGCTATATATGCATCGGTTTCGAATTGTGTCTTCGGTCAATAGTTGGGTTGCCCGGCTCCTGTGCTTGCCTCCTACGTTCCGCTTTGTTCGGCTAGGTGTGAAAAGGGAGAACCACTGCGATTGTGCTTCCAGCTAGCATTGTTAAAGCACCTTAGTGGAGAAAGCCGAAAACTGACTGTCACAATAAGCGCAAACTGGTCAGCGATCCGATGACTGTGTTAAACTATAAGATCGAAAGAGGTCACCCCGTGTTAAATGACGGGCCGTTCATAACATTGGCCGAAGTGTTTATGGCTTGACCTCAACTGTCGCTGAACACTAACCGGGGGCTAGTAACTGGCCTCCCAACTTTAAAACTCCTATGACTAAGTGAAAGTTATAAAGCCCGCATATCTGATTGCCTCGTTTCCGCTAACACAACCGCCTTCGGGCACCGAGACGTCGGCTAAGGGTTGTCTTGTTATTGCGAAAACACCCTGCGTAGCATCTACAAGGGGGCGGAAGCCGACGATGGTCCACTTTCAACTGATAAACGGTTGCAACGGAGTCAAAATAAACATATCATCGGTGCTTGTATTTAATATACGAAGGCTGCCTTCCGCAATCATCGTTATAAAGCCATAAATATGCATCAATTTGACTTAAGATTTCGGCAAAGCTGGGTTGCCTGGCTCCTGTGCTTACCCCTACGTTCCCGATTGTTCGGCTAGGTGGTAAAGGGAGCACCTCTGTGATTGTTACTACCGGGTCGTCCGAGTTAATACCTCAGACTTGGTGAAGCCAAAAGCTAGCGATCTTAAAGGATATAATTGGTCAGCAACGACGGAAGTAAATTTTTTGGTTCATTAATACCATAGAGTTCGGGAACTTTCCCCGAACTAAATCCTCAATATTTTCCTCCCACATTGATCAGAGGTGAGGTTTTTTGATCATGATCAGCATGACAACCCAAAGAAAGGAACCGATAGCGGGACTATTTTCTTTGGAAGATGTTTTTTACATTTAATAGCAATATAGCATATCTCTCCGTGTACCTTTGTTTGTAAAATTGTATGGCCGGATTGCCTTGTTTGCCATAAATCTTTGCCCTCATAAAGGCTTTATAAAGTAGGAAAAACACTGCCCAGCTACTGGCCGAGGAGGTTGAAGCCGATGGTCGGTCAACAAAGTTTTGTACAATGCGGATCCGAGCATTAATGATGTAAAATACTTGGATACACATAATCATTACACATAGAAATGCGAGTAAAATCCATTTCCTGCAACCGATCTTGTAAACCCCTTGGGGCCTACCTTGGCGAGCTCGGATTTCAACTAGCTCTAAGCTCCTTTAAGAGATCTTTATTCTCTTTCCCAGAAGTTTGTGTTAAACACAACAAAACTTTCAATCAAACGGATATCGATCCTTAATTCGGCCACCCGTGGCCACATTAAGGCTCGGGGGCTACTGGGATTCGCGCTCATTATTTATAAATATTAAAGGGGCACATCGAGCCCCTGATCTGGTGTTGCCACCCGACCAGTGTCTCGGGGGCTACCGCATTGCCTATTCAATGCAGAAAATTCAAAATGCTCAGTGTTCGGCTTGACCGAACTATGGGCAAACGAGTCTTCGGACAACGATAAGTACCATCTGGGACTTATCCGGCATCAAGCTAATATATCACGACGACTTCTCACAACCCTCTCTCAGGGGCCTATCCGCCGATCATTATTTCTAATATATTACACTGCGTTTCTATTCCTATGTATGCTGCCGAGCTAGGAGTTGATCCTCAGGCCGATTTTGCAAATCGACCTGAGTCTCAGGGGCTACTAGGATCAGCAGTTTTATGTTTTCCTTCAGGTGCATCTCGGGTTTTAGACCGACACGCACCTTGAGGGCTACTAGATATACATATACTGGCTATATATCTCGACAGAGAATAAACTGCACCAATAAAAAAATATTCACAAAAAATCAGCCCGCGGTCGGGGTGGTGCACCACCTCGGAAGCAGTCCGGCATAAAGCTCGGGCGCAAGTGGCTGGCTCCATAGAGGGCATTTCCGGCATTAAGCTCGACTGAATTCGTTCAATCTTTTAAAAGACCGAGGTAGTTTACGAAACCTCGGATGCTGACAATCGCTGGAGCTCGGAAGTGGTCCGGCATAAAGCTCGGATTCGAATGGCTCGTTCCATAGAGAACTTTTCAGTGTTATACTCGGATAACCTCCTTCAAACTTTTTCAAGCCAAGGTGATCTATGACACCTCGGATATAGTCCGGCGTTGGAGCTTGGATATAGTCCGGCATTGGTGCTCGGCTGCAAAAGATACCTCGAATGTAGTCCGGCATTGGAGCTCGGATGCAAGAGGACACCGCCGCATGGGAACAACTTCAAACCCGAGGTGTGGCGTAAAAAATAATAAGGCATTGATAAAGGCCGAGAACTTAAAGGGGCTCCTCGGATACCTGACGTGTAAACTCTTCGGATTCACTTCGGCGATCCTCAAGATCGAAGATGAGAAGATTTATTGAACCAGTTTTCAAGACCGACGACCGAAGATGAAGAACAGTTCGGAAGAATCGAGGAGCGTCCCCAACTTGAAGACCGGTTGAGGGGGCTACTGACGGTGTCCTGGACGAGGGGGTACTCACCACGTCGTCTCCCGACCAGCTGGATTGGGCCGAGGACCCCCATGGCGGTTCACTCATGGGCCAGTTCAGACAGCCCATGCCGCATACAAGGAAGATTCCACAAGACTTGGTGATCAAGACAAGGACTCCTCTCCACCGATGTATTCAACTAGGACTCTTGTTATCCTAGGCCTCTGGTACATTATATAAGCCGAGGCTAGGCCAGTCGCTAGATCATTATGACATTACTCATCATACCCTTAGGTCTTAGACCACAACATATGATCTCGAGGTAGATCAACTCTTGTAACCCTATATTCATCAAGATCAATCAAGCAGGAAATAGGGTATTACCTCGATAGAGAGGGCCCGAACCTGGGTAAAACATCGTGTCCCCTGTCTCCTGTTACCCATCGATCCATGACACACAGCTTGGGACCCCTTACCCGAGATCTGCCGGTTTTGACACCGACACCAGGTAACCAACTATTGACCGAAATCTAGGTTCAAAACTAATGCATATAAAGCCAAATCCGAGACGCCGAATACTTTGGACTTGCAATACAATTGTACCTTTTTTAGGAGACCTCTTTTTAGCGTAGGGGGCGTGCTTATAAAGAAATGTGATAAGGACCTTTAGAGGGCACGATTTTCTTTATTTCATAATTTCAAGCTTTTACATGCCCAGCTGCATTAAGAGGGACTGAAAGAATACAACGTGAAAAAACAAAAAGGAAGAAGGAAGAAACATGCCGGATATATGTCTTCGGATTTTTAGGAACCCGGGCCGCTTCCTGCCGCACGTCTATGCTTCCGAGCTGTTGACCAGCTTGTCACTATTAACGGTGGGGACTTATGGTCGCTGGTGCCCTTCTGGCCCTTTCTACGCTCGAGGTGTTTGATTGACCGAGCTCCTTTAAGGAGTCACTACCGAAGTCCGCTCCATGGTTGAAGCCACGTAGTCATGTTTGGCCGCTTCTTTGGCAGAGACTTGCCTATGTGATGGATTGACGCCACGTCATTGCTTGGTCAAACCGGCCCGATGTTTTAGTGAATTTCGGCTCCATAGCGACCCAAGAAATCTTGAGTGCAAAATTATGCACTCTGGGGACATAGTGTCCTATGTAGAGAGGGCCTTCAAGGAGCCCGTACCCCTATTTGGGGTGCGGAGGTATGTGGCCGAGGTCAGTGTGCGCGGCCCGGGTGCACTTTGAAGAGCTAGCGGTGCGTTTATCGCTGCGGGCTGCCTCATCGTACGCGTGTACCTTGACCGCAAAAGTCGCGGTCTGCTCCTCCGTCCGGAGTGAGCGCTCGGTGTTAACATTAATTGTTATGACACCGTTGGGTCCTGACATTTTGAGCTTGAGATAGGCGTAATGCGGGACTGTGTTGAAGCTTGCGAATGTCGTGCGCCCTAAAAGAGTGTGGTATTCGCTCTAAAAGGGGACGATGTTATGGATTAACTCCTCGCTTCTGAAGTTCTCGGGCGAGCCGAAGACTACCTCTAGTGTCATCATTCTGGTACAACGGGCTTGGACGCCTGGGATGACACCTTTAAAGGTGGTGGTGCTCGGTTTGATCCGAGATGAGTCTATGCCCATCTTCCTAACCGTGTCTTCATAAATGAGGTTGAGGTTGCTTCCTCCATCGATAAGGACACGTGTCAGATGATAGCCATCGACAATTAGGTCCAGGATGAGCGCCACCGAGCCGCCATGTCTGATGCTGGTCGGATGGTCATCCTTATCAAAGGTGATCGGGCAAGCCGACCAAGGATTGAACTTCGGAGCGACTAGCTCCAACGCGTAGACATCCCAAAGTGCTCGCTTCCTCTCCTTTTTAGGGATGTGAGTAATGTAGATCATACTGACCTCAGTTACCTCATCGGGAAACTTCTTTTGGCCTCCATTATTGGGCCACCGAGGTTCTTCCTCGTCATCACTGCGATTTTGGGTTTTATTTTGACCCTCTTTCGCTACCTTGCCGGCTTGTATGGAAACCCAGTAATTCCAGTTAGTGTGGTTTGCCGGTTTGTCCTAGGTGCCATGGATTCCACATGGGTAGTCCAGGAGCCTATGAAGCTGGCTAGGCCCATCTTTGTTCCCTTCAAAGGGCTTCTTTTTATATCTAGATTTAGGTTCGGTGAAGCCTGCGTTTACAGCGGCGTTCTGTATCGCTGCCACCATTTTTATACCTGCGCTTGTTTTTATTGCGCTTCGGTTTTCCATTGTGGTCGCATGTTTCTGAGGTACCTGCCTCGCCATTGTCGGAACTACGGGCGAGCTAACTGTCCTCTCCCACGCAGAAATGAGTCATCAATGAGGTGAGGGCCACCGTAGTCCTCGGCTTATCTTGGCCGAGCTATCGAGCCAACCACTCATCTCGGATATTGTTTTAAAGGCGGCGATAGCCTCGGCTTCAGAGCCATCATCCTACTTCCCTAGGGTTTAGTTCATCTGATCTCGTGGTAGATCGACACTGTAACCATCATATACACATCAATATAATCAAGCGGGACGTAGGGTTTTACCTCTTCGAGAGGGCCTGAACCTAGGTAAACTTCATCTCCTTCGTCTGCCATTCCCCATTGATCCAAGATCCATAACTCGGGACCCCCTACCCGAGATCTGCTGGTTTTGACACCGACATTGGTGCTTTCGTTGAGAGTTCCGCTGTTGGATCACCGAAGGATCGACGCCGAAGCCGAGGACTTTATTGTCCCAGAGGACCCAGTAGAGCAAGAATAGTTCAAACGGAAACTTATAGCAATTTCCCGAAGCTTAAAAAAGAAGCAGCAGCAGATAAAAGTTGAACGATAGGTGGACGATGGTCTTGGCGACCGAAGAAGGCTTCGGCAGCCGGCGGCAAGACCAAACCAAAAGCTATCCAAAGCGGCATCTACTACCGTAGTTCGACGATGAGGCCCTTGAGCCCACACCACCTAGAGGCACCCAGGGTAACCCGCCAGACTGCCCCCCCTCGAGGACGGGACAGGACGGCTGGGGAAGCCGAGAATCCACCAGCTCCTCCTCGCCGGAGGAGCAAGGAACCGACGCAGCTGAATGATCCGTACGACCTACGGCATGATCTAACTGCCAGAGGAGGCAAAGAAAGATCCATATATGGATCCATAGGCCATACTCCTGCTGGACGGGACAGATATCGGCTGGCGCGACAGAAACGACAGAGCCCGGGAGCAATTCCATGCTCGGATGTGATAACCCACAGGTATAGGGGATCGCAACGGTTTTCGAGGGTAGAGTATTCAACCCAAATTTATTGATTCGACACAAGGGGAGCCAAAGAATATTCTCAAGTATTAGCAGTTGAGTTGTCAATTCAACCACACCTGGATAACTTAATATCTGCAGCAAAGTATTTAGTAGCAAAGTAGTATGATAGTAGTGATAACGGTAGCAAAAGTAATATTTTTGGGTTTTGTAGTAATTGTAACAGTAGCAACGGAAAAGTAAATAAGTGAAGAACAATATGTGAAAAGCTCGTAGGCATTGGATCAGTGATGGAGAATTATGCCGGATGCGATTATTCATGCAACAGTTATAACATAGGGTGACACAGAACTAGCTCCAATTCATCAATGTAATGTAGCCATGTATTCCGAATATAGTCATACGTGCTTATGGAAAAGAACTTGCATGACATCTTTTGTCCTACCCTCCCGTGGCAGCGGGGTCCTAGTGGAAACTAAGGGATATTAAGGCCTCCTTTTAATAGAGTACCGGACCAAAGCATTAACACATAGTGAATACATGAACTCCTCAAACTATGGTCATCACCGGGAGTGGTCCCGATTATTGTCACTTCGGGGTTACCGGATCATAACACATAGTAGGTGACTATTGACTTGCAAGATAGGATCAAGAACTCACATATATTCTTGAAAACATAATAGGTTCAGATCTGAAATCATGGCACTCGGGCCCTAGTGACAAGCATTAAGCATAGCAAAGTCATAACAACATCAATCTCAGAACATAGTGGATACTAGGGATCAAACCCTAACAAAACTAATTTGATTACATGATAAATCTCATCCAACCCATCACCGTCCAGCAAGCCTACGATGGAATTACTCACGCACGGCGGTGAGCATCATGAAATTGGTGATGGAGGATGGTTGATGATGACGATGGCGACGGATTCCCCTCTCCGGAGCCCCCAACGGACTCCAGATCAGCCCTCCCGAGAGAGTTTAGGGCTTGGCGGCAGCTCCGTATCGTAAAACACGATGGATCCTTCTCTCTGATTTTTTTCTCCCCGAACGTGAATATATAGAGTTGGAGTTGAGGTCGGTGGAGCTCCAGGGGGCCCACGAGGCAGGGGCGCGCCCGGGGGCAGGCGCGCCTCCCACCCTCGTGGACAGGGTGTGGGCTCCCTGGCCTTGATTCTTTCGCCAGTATTTTTTATTATTTGCAAAAATAATCTCCGTGAAGTTCCAGGTCATTCCGAGAACTTTTGTTTCTCCACAAAAAATAACACCATGGCAATTCTGCTGAAAACATCGTCAGTCCGGGTTAGTTCCATTCAAATCATGCAAGTTAGAGTCCAAAACAAGGGCAAAAGTGTTTGGAAAAGTAGATACGACGGAGATGTATCAACTCCCCCAAGCTTAAACCTTTGCTTGTCCTCAAGCAATTCAGTTGATAAACTGAAAGTGATAAAGAAAAACTTTTACAAACTCTATTTGCCCTTGTTGATGTAAATATGTAAAGCCAGCATTCAAGTTTTCAGCAAAGATTATGAACTAACCATATTCACAATAACGTTTAGGTCTCATGTTTACTCATATCAATGGCATAATCAACTAGCGAGCAATAATAATAAATCTTGGATGACAACACTTTCTCAAAACAATCATAATATGATATAACAAGATGGTATCTCGCTAGCCTTTCTGAGACCGCAAAACATAAATGCAGAGCACCTTTGAAGATCAAGGACTGACTAAACATTGTAATTCATGGTAAAAGAGATCCAGTCATAGTCATACTCAATATAAATTAATAGTAATGGGTGCAAATGACAGCGGTGCTCTCCAGCTGGTGCTTTTTAATAAGAGGGTGATGACTCAACATAAAAGTAAATAGATAGGCGCTTCGCAGAGGGAAGTAGGGATTTGTAGAGGTGCCAGAGCTCGGTTTTTGAAATAGAGATAAATAATATTTTGAGCGGCATACTTTCATTGTCAACATAACAGCCGAGAGATCTCAATATCTTCCATGCTACACACATTATAGGCAGTTCCCAAACAGAATGGTAAAGTTTATACTCCCCCTCCACCAACAAACATCAACCCATGGCTTGTCCGAAACAACATGTGCCTCCAACTAACAACAATCCTGGGGGAGTTTTGTTTGCAATTATTTTGATTTGATTTGCTTAAAGCATGGGACTGGGCATCCCGGTGACCAGCCATTTTCTCGTGAGTGAGGATCGGAGTCCACTCCTCTTGAGAATAACCCGCCTAGCATGGAAGATACAGACAGCCCTAGTTGATACATGAGCTATTCGAGCATACAAAACAGAATTTCATTTGAAGGTTTAGAGTTTGGCACATACAAATTTACTTGGAACGGCAGGTAGATACCAGATATAGGAAGGTATGGTGGACTCATATGGAATAACTTTGGGGTTTATGGGAGTGGATGCACAAGCAGTATTCCCGCGTAGTACAAGTGAAGGCTAGGAAAAGGCTGGGAAGCGACCAACTAGAGAGCGACAACAGTCATGAACATGCATTAAAATTAATAAACATTGAGTGCAAGCATGAGTAGGATATAATCCACCATGAACATAAATATCGTGAAGGCTATGTTGATTTGGTTTCAACTACATGTGTGAACATGTGCCAAGTCAAGCCACTCGAATCATTCAAAGGAGGATACCACCCTATCATACCACATCACAACCATTTTAATAGCATGTTGGCACGCAAGGTAAACCATTATAAACTCCTAGCTAATTAAGCATGGCATAAGCAACTATAATCTCTAATTGTCATTGCAAACATGTTTATTCATAATAGGCTGAATCAGGAACGATGAACTAATCATATTTACAAAAACAAGAGAGGTCGAGTTCATACCAGGTTCTCTCATCTCAATCAGTTCATCATATATCGTCATAATTGCCTTTCACTTGCACAACCGAACGATGTGAAAAATAATAATAGTGCACGTGCATTGGACTAAGCTGGAATCTGCGAACATTCAATAAATAGGAGAAGACAAGGTAATATGGCCTCTTGGTTAAATCAACAATAATGCATACAAGAGCCACTCCAACTTTTTCATAATGGTCTTCTCGCCACGACCCCCAAGGAAAAGAAAAGAAATAAAACTATTTACACGGGAAAGCTCCCAACAAGCAAAAGAAGAACATGAAATCTTTTTGTGTTTTGTTTTAATTACTACTACTACAACATGGAAAGTAAACTAGCTAAAAGCTACAACTATTTTTTTTGTTTTTCTTAAGGTTTTTCAAACACACAAGAAGAAAGCATAAAAAGGAAAATAAACTAGCATGGATAGTACAATGAAAGAGTATGAGCACCGACAACTAGAATGAGTGTGTGAACATGAATGTAATGTCGGTGAGAAATACGTACTCCCCCAAGCTTAGGCTCTTAGCCTAAGTTGGTCTATTGCCACGGCTGGCCTGGCGGATATCCAAAGTTGTAGTTGGGGTCGTACTGAGATGAAGCCTCGGGTTGCCACTGGTTGGCAATCTCCTCCGGATCCCATTGGTAAACAGACTGTCGTGAAGGAACAAATTGTGGTTCCGGATCTGGCTCTGTAGCTGGTGTGAGGTTTCGGTAAGCGTGAATGGCCTCCAGCGGAACAAGGTACTTGCCTGCAGATAAGTTAAACAAGGTAGGAGCAGGCAAAGTAATAGTCTCAGGGTGATTTTTATCAAATATCAGTCTATAGTTAAGCTACTTTTTCCTGTTCTTAACAATGAAATCATGTGCAACCTTACTCTTATAGTCCAGAAAGACAGGAGGCAACAACTTTTCTTCTTTCTCATAATGCCTAATAGGTATGTTAAAGTATGCAGCGAGGCGCGAGGCGAAGATGCCTCCCAAGATGGGGCCATTAGTACGGTTAAGATTTAACCGCTTTGCACCAATGGCGCCCATACTAAATGTGTCGTCACAAAATAGGGCATGGCACAAAAGAACAATATTAGGGTCCCTTAGGTTGCCTTAGTTTCCGCGACCAATCAAGCATCTACTAGCAAATATTGCAAAGTAACGTAGAACAGGAAAATGTATGCTAGTAATTCTTGCATCGAAAACCCTCCTAGTTTCCCCTACAGCAATTGTATCAATAAACCCCTCCACATCATTACGATGTGGTTCCTGTACGCTGCCCGAAAAAGGCAACTTGTAAACCTCACAAAATTCATAGAGGGGCATCTCCTTATACTCATCATATAAATATAAATCCACCGAAGGTGGTGACCTCCTAGCATGGAAATGAAAATTTTGCACAAAAATATTAGTGAGTAGGAGATACAGTTCACGTTGGTCACGAAGGAAGTCGGTGAGGCCTGCATTCTCAGCCAACTCCTAAAAATCATCATAAATCTCGGCTGCTCTCAAGAAATCATCGCAAGGCCATTCACACGGCTGAACTTCCGCGGTGCGAGGGAGATTATATTTGGGCCTTTCTTCTTCTTCACGTTGCTTATCCTTCGAGCTTCGGCTCGAAGAGCCCCTCAAAAATCTCTTCATCATTTTCTGAAAATTTCTAAAATTATTAGTAACTGCAAATAAAAGTGAACCAGACTCAACAAAATTGATAGCAACTACTCCTACAAGTGCCTAGAGACTATGTCATGCATTAGAACTACTTGGGACCATATAAATTTGACATGCTAGCTCAAGAACAGGGTCACCTAGGCAGCAAAAATTTGCAATGAATAAAGCACTAGAACAAAAACTAACTGGACCATTGGAGGAGTCACATACCAAGGAACAATCCCCCAAAGCAGTTTTGTGAGGGGTGCTTTGAGCAAGGAGATCAAAAATGGCAGCAAAATGAGCAAGAACTCGTGCTTGAGCTGGGTGGTGATTTTTTTGGGAGGAAGAAGGAGTGTGTGGGTGCAGGAATAAGTGGAGGGGAACCACCATGGGCCCATGAGGCAGGGGGCGCACCCAGGGGGGTGGGCGCACCCTGGACCCTCGTGGCCAGGTGCTTGCTCCCCCTGCTATGTTCTCAATGCCAAATATTCTCAAATATTCCAGAAAAAATCATATTTCAATTTTGGGGCATTTGGAGAACTTTTATTTTTAGGGTATTTTTTATTGCACGGATAATTCAGAAAACAGACAGAAAATACTATTTTTGCTTTATTTAATCTAAATAACAGAAAGTAAAAGGAGGGTACAGAAGGTTGTGCTTTCTAACTTAATCCATCTCATGCTCATCAAAAGGAATCCACTAACAAGGTTGATCAAGTCCTGTTAACAAACTCATTCTGAATCACATGAAACCGTAGAATTTTGGAATAGCACTAGGTTACCTCAATGGGGACATGCACGTCCCCAATAATAAGAATATCATATTTCTTCTTGACAGTAGGTAGAGGACATTCAAAACCTCCAAAAATAATCGATGGAGTTTTTCCTATAGAGTTTATACTATGAACTTGAGGTTGTTTCCTCGGAAAGTGTACCGTATGCTCATTACCATTAACATGAAAAGTGACATTGCCTTTGTTGCAATCCATAACAGCCCCTGCAGTATTCAAAAAGGGTCTTCCAGGAATAATAGACATACTATCGTCCTCGGGAATATCAAGAATAACAAAGTCCGTTAAAATAGTAACGTTTGCAACTACAACAGGCACATCCTCACAAATACCGACAGGTATAGCAGTTGATTTATCAGCCATTTGCAAAGATATTTCAGCAGGTGTCAACTTATTCAAATCAAGTCTACAATATAAAGAGAGAGGCATAACACTAACACCGGCTCCAAGGTCACATAAAGTAGTTCTAACATAGTTTCTTTTAATGGAGCATGGTATAGTTGGTACCCCTGGATCTCCTAGTTTCTTAGGTATTCACCTTTAAAAGTATAATTAGCACGCATGGTATAGTTGGTACCTCATTCTTGACAACATGTGAATCATGAAACATGAATGAAACTGTCAAAATGACATAACACCACCTCAAAAGATATTGTAGAAAGAATTGCACTTTGGAATGCAAGATGAAGAATACTTGAACTCCTCAAAACAAAACATGTGTTGAGCACCATGTTTATTTTGAAGTATGGCTTGACGGATCATAACTTCGAGAGATATCTTGAAGAAAAATTGAAGAATGAAAAGAATCCTTAACGAACCACCATGAAGAAACTCCATGAAGAACTCCGGTAATAAAAGGATGATAGAAAGAAAGAGAAGTTTAAAACACAAGGTGAAGCCTTGCAGTGATAAGATGAAGCTTTGAAATGATATAACCAAGAAAACTTGGAACTCCGGGAAGAAAGATGAACAAATGAAATAAAGAATTTTGATGAACCTCCGGAATAAGGAATTGAATTTACTCGATGAAACAAGAATAAGAATTACATTATGCTCATCCTTCACCAATTAAATTGATGACAAGCAATGGATTTGGCATACTACTTATTCTCGTAGAAAGGATTAAGATAGATATGGCGCAAACTTGGGAAGGTCTTCAACGAACCACCGGTAGGATTGGAAAGAACGAATGAATTGATATGATAACAAGAGAAAAGGAATCTTGAACGAACCACCATATGAATTGAAAACAAACGAAGTAAAGGGGTGAATCACCGGTAAGAATTCGAGAACGAATGAAGATACTTGAGGGAATTTAGATACAAGTGAACACAGAGATCCCGAGCTGATTAGATAATACTTGAATGATGCACCGGTATGATTTGGAGAACGAAAGCTGAAAGCTTGAATGAATAATTCTGAGATGATGGGCTCCGGAGAATCAAACTGAAAAGACTCCTGAAATGCTCCGGATGGGTGAAAAGAATTCTCACAATCGAAAACAATTATGAGAGGATGGCATCAAGCTAGAACCATGAATCTTGAAGAGAATGGAGCAAGATTGTCGGAGTAAATGGCCACGGGTAGCTGAACCGACTCCCCCTGGCTCTTTGAAAAATTATCAGGCCGATTGGGCCTTCAAGCATCCAAAACACACGGCCGCCTTCCCCCGGTCGGCTATCTCACAGGCCGACTACCGGAAGGCGACCCGACCTCCAAAACCGTCCCGAAGATAACCATAAGATGGACGACTCCCAGAAGCCGGCCATAAGTAGGCCGACTCCCAGAAGCCGGCCATAAGTAGGCCGACTCCCAGAAGCCGGCCATAAGTAGGCCGACTCCCAGAAGCCGGCCATTAGTAGACCGACTCCCAGAAGCCGGCCACAAGAAGACCGACTCCCGGAAGCCGGCCAAGACTGCACCCACCAGAGCTGCACCTACATAACGGTGATGAGACGAGGCGTGGCCACAGTACAGCCTGCCACCCCTGAATCCCGGAGCAGGCATGGCCACAGTGCGCCGTACGGGCCAGCCATCCCCCGTCCGGCGCGGCACTGTTGCCATGTTGACCGTGACGTCACCCACGACAGGCGCCAGTACGGCCCCCGGGCGGCGGGCCCCTTCAGTCAGAGAGACGCTCGAAGGCGGCCCGACCTCCCCTAGTCGTCATGGGGCGTAGCCGACTCCCAATAGCCGGCTACCTCCCTCCCTCGAAGTATGTGCATCATTAAGGAGACAAGACGAGGTGAGGCTACAGTGAGAGCCCGCCAGGCGGCGGCACTATAGCCACGCTTACCTCGACAAAGCCCTCGTCATCAGGGGTGAGGCAACAGTAACCAGCCACCGACAAGGCCCCCAGGCGGTGGGGCCGGCCTGTCGACCAAGAGGCCGGCAGCCGGCGGGACCCACCAGTCGGCGGGCTCCAACGGCCGGCGGAGAAGCCGGCGAGCACAGACACTGACGGCTGGGACCCGCACCCAGCCGGATTACTATTGTATCCCTAGGGGGTAGGCCTATATAAACCCCCCAGGGCACCCATGCAAAGGGTTGATCTCTGAGATAGTTTTAGACATCACGTAGAGGGAAGAGGAGAGCTAGCCTTGCCTTTCTTCCTCCTCTAGCCAAACAGCTCAAGGAGCACTTGTAGCTACTTGTGTTGATCTAGTGATCATGCGGAGACCCCGCAGAGCAGGACTAGGGGTGTTATCTCCACGGAGAGCCCCGAACCTGGGTAAGATTCGCCGGCGTGCATGTCTTCGCCTTATCCCGTTTCCAGGCACCGGTGATGTCTTACTAGCTCCCACAATGATAAGCCACCCGTTGGCACATGTCGCACCTACCACCCAACATTTGGCGCCCACCGTGGGGCCAGGTGCCACGTCGTCTGGAGACCTGTTCTGGATGGGAACCCTTTTCCTCCCCCGCGAGCGTAGCCAGCCCGCTACGCCCGATGGCGCTTGCCCTGACGCGCTGCAAGGCGTCGACGACGCCTGCGCGGTGAGCTGCCTCGCCGATCTTCTTGGCGAGGCTCGCATCTCCGACGAGCCTGCGTCCGACGCGGGCACAGACTGCCCCGAGAGCCGCCTTGTCAGCCTCCTCGACCAGCTTCACGTCTCCAGCGAGCTTGCTGTGGACTTGGAGTCGGTCGGCTCCACCGACCCGATGCTTGTCGACTCCGACACGGCATCGCTCGACGCCTTCCCCACCAATGTGGTGATCATCGACGACCCTCTCCCTCGAGCCGACAGTGGTAGCAGCGCTGTCACTGAGGTGCTGGTCATCAGCCACGGCGCCGTCTCGGGCGAGAACGCCCACGACGCCCTACAAGCGGCGCTGCACGACTTGTCCGTCCCCATCCCGGCCGATGCCGACGCCGAGACTCTGGAGGCACGCCGCCTCGCCCTCATCGCGGAGGGCCAGAAGATAGCATCCATGAGACGCCTCACTGAGGCTCACCAGCGCGAAGTCGACCGCGCCGCCTTTGGTACGCCGCCTCCTGGCGGGCCGAGCCGAGCTGGCCTCGTCAAGAAGAGCGGCGTGGCCATCGCCAGCATGCTGGGAACAGGCCGCCCAGTCTACGCCACGCCACTCGAGAACCTACGTGCCGCTTAGGCGGCCGTAGATGAGCTGAACGGGTTGGGGGCTGATGAGCTCCCCTACATGACCAGACGCATCCAGCAGCTGATCGACGCGGCCGCAGAACAGCATGAAGCCGGTGCCCGCGCTGAAAGTCCTCCCCCATGCCGAGAGCATGGCGCGACATCCCGGACGCCGACTGCAAGCGGCGCCCGCGCAAGAAAAGACAAGGAGCCAGCTGCTAGCCGCAGTCGGACTCGGGTCACCATTGAGCGCGACGCAGAAGGCCGCCCCCGAGCAGTGGAACGACAAGGCAATCCGCCTCCCCCACGCCTCGTGGGGAGAGATATCCCACCCCGCCGCCTGTCACGCATCCGACTCTCGGTGGCCGACTAGGCCACCGCGAAGGAGTCAGCGAGAATGATGCCCGCCACCGGATCAACCGCCTAGCGCGATCCCTGGCACTAGAAGAAGAAGATGATGTCGGCCTGCCTTGCTTTCGCCCCCGCATCCGCGACGAGCCCTTCCCCAAAGGGTTCTTACTCCCAAGAGACACGCCAAAATACAAAGGCTCCATGAAGCCGGAAGATTGGTTGATCGACTACTCCACCGCAGTCAGCATAGCAAACGGCAACAGGCGCGTTGCCATGAAGTACATCCCTCTCATGCTTCAAGGCACGACACGCACCTGGCTGAACAGCCTCAAGCCCTACAGCGTCAACAGCTGGCTAGACTTCACGGAAGTCTTCGTCCGCAACTTCACCAGCACATACAAGCGGCCTCCCAAGCCCCGCCAGCTCTCCTTGTGCGTCCAAGGGCCCAGCGAATCAACTCGCGACTACCTCACGCGTTGGGCTGAGCTCCGCAACTCCTGCGAGGGGGTGCACGAGGTTCAAGCCATAGAGTACTTCACCGCTGGGTGCCGAGAGGGCATCCTCCTCAAGCACCGACTCCTCTGCGACGAGCCGACTACCCTCAACGAGCTGCTGATCATAGCAGACAAGTACGCCACGGCCGACTCTTCGATGAAGACCGAGCTTCGAGTGGACGCCTCTGGAAAGGTGCTCGCTCCGGCTCCCAAGACGCCGGCTGGTGACTCCAACCGACGCCCTACCAGAACGACCACAAGCGCAAGGCCTCTATGCCGCCTTCCACCAGTCGGCAAGTAGCCACCGGCGAAGACGAACAGCCCGAAGAGCAGCCCGCGCCCAAGAAGAAGGGCGGCAGGCCGGCTTGGCAGCCGGCTTTCTCCTATGAGCAAACTCTTGATGCCCCTGCAAGTTCCACAGCGGCGCGAAGCCGTCCAACCACATGACCCGGAAGTGCCATTGGCTCACGCGGATCTCCAAGAGCGAGGGGCTGCTGCAGCCTCCACCTCCTGGCCCGCCGCCTCCAGCCCCTCAGCAGTCGGCTGTTCGACCAGCAGTTGGAGCCATTCAAGATGAGTTCCCAGATGAGCATGCCGCCTACGTCCTCTTCACAAGCCAAATTGAAGACAAGCGCAGTCGGCGCCGACAGCACCAAGAAGTCAATGCGGTCGCCTCCAGCAACCCCGAGTTCATGCATTGGTCTGAGAAGCCTATCAGCTGGAGCTGGGCCAATCACCCAGAGGTGATGCCGTCTCCCGGCTCTTATGCATTGGTGTTGGACACCACCCTCGCGACAGAAAGGCGAGCTGCCCGTTTCTCCCGTGTGCTGATTGATGGTGAAAGCAGCATCAACATACTGTACCGCGACACCATGGAGAAGTTGAACATCAAGACGAAGCAACTCATGCCAAGCCGGACTGTGTTCCATGGCATCGTACCCGGCCTGTCTTGCTCCCCAATCGGCAACATCAAGATGGATGTTCTCTTCGGAGACAAGGATCACTTTCGCCGAGAAGCGATCTGGTTTGAAGTAGTGGATCTAGAGAGCCCTTACCACGCACTGCTTGGCCGACCTGCCCTGGCCAAGTTCATGGCCGTGCCCCACTACGCCTACCTCAAGATGAAGATGCAGAGTTCAAAGGGGATCATCACCATAGCCGGAGACTACAAGAAGTCCACCGAGTGCGCTGCAGCCAGCAGCCGGCTGGCCGAGTCCCTCGTGATCACTGAAGAGAAGAAGATGCTGGACCGAGTCGTGGCCATGGCCGGCAAGCAGCCGGCCTTGTCCCCCAACCCCAAGGAATATGATGCTCAGGGCTCCTTCCAGCCGGCCAAGGAAACAAAGAAGATACCTCTGGACCCGGTGAACCCGAAGAGGTTTGCTGTCATTGGTGCAAACCTGGACAGCAAATAGGAAGGCAAGCTCGTCGACTTCCTCCGTGAGAATCGGGACATCTTTGCATGGTCCCCAAAGGACATGCCGGGTGTTCCGAAGGATTTCGCTGAGCACAAGCTACACTTCCGAGCAGACGCGAAACCAGTCAAGCAGCCTCTCCGCCGACTGTCGGAGGAGAAGAGAAGGATCGTAGGAGAAGAGATAGCCCGGCTCCTGGCAGCCGGCTTCATTATGGACGTGTTTTTTCCAGAATGGCTTGCCAACCCGGTCTTGGTGTTGAAGAAGAACACTAAATGGCGTATGTGTATAGATTACACCAGCCTCAACAAAGCCTGCCCCAAAGATCCGTTTGCCTTAACACGAATCGATCAAGTGATAGACTCCACAGCCGGATGCGAGCTGTTGAGTTTCTTGGATGCTTACTCAGGCTACCACCAGATCAAGTTGGATCCAGCCGACCGCCTGAAGACCGCCTTCATCACACCATTCGGAGCTTTCTGCTACCTGACTATGACATTCGGCTTGAGAAATGCCGGTGCCACTTTTCAGCGTTGCATGCAGAAATGCCTCCTCAAGCAACCCGGCAGAAATGCCCACGTCTATGTAGACGACATTGTGGTGAAGACGGAGAAGCGCAGCACCCTGCTGGAAGACCTCAAAGAAACATTTGTCAACTTGCGCCGGTTTCAGATCAAGCTCAACCCTGAGAAATGCGTGTTCGGAGTACCAGCCGGCCAGCTTCTAGGCTTTTTGGTCTTCGAACGCGGCATTGAGTGCAACCCGGTGAAGATCAAGGCCATAGAGAGAATGGAGATTCCTACCAACCTGCGAGACGTTCAGAAGTTTACCGGGTGCCTGGCCTCCCAAAACCGCTTTATCAGCCAGCTAGGGGAGAAGGCTCTCCCCTTGTACCGACTCATGAAGAAGTCCACCCACTTCGAGTGGAACGACCAAGCAGACCAAGGTTTCCACGAGTTGAAGAAGATGCTGACCACACCGCCTGTCCTGGCAGCGCCGACTGAGAAAGAGCCCATGCTCCTTTACATTGCTGCGACTAGCTGAGTGGTCCGTACAGTTATCGTGGTCCAATGCCCAGAAGAAGGCCGAGCTCAGTTAGTCCAGAGGCCGGTATATTATTTGAGCGAAGTACTGTCCACCTCGAAGCAAAACTACCCACATTACCAGAAGATGTGCTATGGAGTGTACTTTGCCGCCAAGAAGCTGAAGCCCTACTTTCAAGAGCATCCCATCACGGTCATATGCACTACCCCGCTTGCCGAGATCATAGGCAGCCGGGATGCATCCGGCCGGGTGGCTAAGTGGGCCATTGCGCTGGCTCCTTACACGATCTTCTACCAGCCCCGCACCGCCATCATGTCCCAAGCATTGGCCGACTTCCTTGTCGACTGGGCCGAGACCCGGTACCTACCACCGGCTCCCGACTCCACTCATTGGCGGATGCACTTCGATGGATCCAAGATGCACACCGGCTTGGGAGCCGGCATCGTCCTCACCTCTCCCAAGGGCGACAAGCTCAGATACACATTGCAAATTCATTTTGCCGCCTCCAACAATGTGGCCGAGTACGAGGCGCTCATACACGGGCTCCCGGCTAGCCAAAGAACTCGGCATACGCCGGATCCTGTGCTATGGTGACTCGGATTTGGTGGTCCAGCAGTCATCTGGTGACCAGGACGCCAAGGACGCAAACATGGCGAGCTATCGATTCCTTGTCCAGCAAATCAGCGGATACTTTGAAGGATGCGAGTTCCTCCACGTGCCACGGGCCGACAACGAGCAAGCAGATGCCCTGGCACGGATCGGCTCCACCCGACAAGCTATACCAACCGGCGTCTCCCTCCAACGTCTCCTCAAACCGTCTGTAGGGCCGTCTCCAGAATCAGACTCCATCTTCATACCGCCTGCCCCTGATGCAGTCGGATCCGACTTGGGGAACCCAGCAGGCGGCTCGGGGACTTCGACAGGCGGCCCGGGGACTGCCGTAGTCGCACCCGGCTCGGGGACTTCAGAACCCGGCCCGGGGACTGCAGCAGTCGGCCCGGCGACTACAGCAGTCGACCCGGGGACTGCAACGACACAACAGGCGGTGGCCGACTCCAACTCTTCACCACCCAACCCACCCACCCGGGTTAGAGTAGCCGTACTGACAATAGAAGAAGTCACAGCTCCATCATGGGCCCAGACCATCCTCAATTTCCTAGTAAACAGAGAGCTGTCGACTGATGAGGTCTCGGCAAGACTAGTTCAGTGCCGAGCCGAAGCATACGCAATAATAAATAGAGAACTTGTTAAGCGTAGCGTCACTGGAGTCTTCCAGCGCTGCGTCAAGCCAGAGAAGGGCATAGCAATCCTCAAGGATATCCACCAAGGCGAATGCGGCCACCACGCGGCCTCAAGATCACTTGTCGCCAAAGCTTTCCGCCATGGTTTCTTCTGGCCGACTGCTTTGGAAGACACCAAGGAATTAGTCAAATGCTGCAAAGGGTGCCAAGTCTTCAGCTCCAAGCAACACCTGCTGGCTTCTGCACTCAAGACCATCCCCCTCACCTGGCCCTTTTGCCGTCTGGGGGCTGGACATGGTGGGCCCATTCAAGACGGCCCGCGGCGGCATGACACATCTGCTTGTCGCCGTGGACAAATTCACCAAGTGGATTGAAGCGAAGCCAATCAAGAAGCTGAATGGGCCGACTGCCATGACATTCATCGCAGATATCACCACTCGGTATGGTATACCACACAGCATCATCACCGACAATGGCACGAATTTTGCCAAGGGAGCACTGGCACGTTTCAGCGCGACACAGGGCATTCGATTGGACTTAGTGTCCGTTGCCCACCCACAGTCAAACGGCCTCATCCTCTCCGGCCGCAAGCCCCGACTGGTCGTACCACTGGAGCATTCGGCCGGCTGCTGGCTCGATGAGCTGCCGGCTGTCCTCTGGAGTCTGTGTACTACCCCGAACATGTCAACCGGGTTCACTCCTTTCTTCCTTGTATATGGTGCCGAGGCTGTCATCCCAACTGACATCGAGTTCGACTCGCCTCGGGTCACCATGTACACGGAGGCGGAGGCCAAGGAAGCGCGAGAAGACGGTGTCGACCTGCTGGAAGAGGGCCGGCTGTTAGCACTCAGCCGGTCCGCCATCTACCAGCAGGGTTTGCGCCGTTACCACAACCGGAAGGTCAAGCCAAGATCCTTCCAAGAGGGCGATCTTGTGCTCCGGCTGATCCAGCGAACATCCGGCCAGCACAAGCTCTCGGCCCCTTGGGAAGGCCCATTCGTCATCAGCAAGGCCCTAGGCAACGACTCCTACTACCTGATCGACGCATAGAAGCCGAAGGCGTGCAAGAGGGACGATTCCGGCAAGGAGTCGGAACGACCATGGAACGCCAATCTCCTGAGAAGATTTTACAGTTAAAAGCAGTATCTATCACGCTACCTTTTTGTATTAAGTACACGACAACGGGCCCCCCGAGGCGCACTCGGGGACTACCTGCTTTTATCTATGAATGACGAGTGTCATACCTATGAATGTACTATTACATTTGATTTTCTATCTGGCACCGGGTTTAACTAGTCGGCCCGGGGACTGGCCGCCTTGAGTTATATTAAAGTTCTACCTGAAGTCAGACAAGTAGTGTGCCGGCACCCGAGCCCTCTCTTATTGAAAGTCGCAGCTCGAAGAACCGACTGTCCGACTGGCAAGAGCCAAAGGCAGGAAAGGCTGCCCACACGAAAAACGGCTAAGGACTAACGAACCTATATAACACAAGCCGGCCTCCCACCACACCTACCGGCTGTCAGAACAGCCGGCTGGCCGACTTCCCATTCACTTTGCTACAATCCAAGAAAGCTAGAGTACTTGCCCTCCCAACCGGTGAAGCACTTCTCCAGCCACAGACTGCAGAGCAGCTGTCCGGCTGGGAAGGCAGCGACCAAGGGAGGGCGGCAAAGGAAACAGCCAAAGGATGAAAAGCAAGAACAATGGGAAGCCAAACACATGCATGATTATATTTACACATAAGGCCTTCAACAGGCCGGCAGTCAACATAATTTGAATACACCCCCAGTGGGTGGAACTGCGCAAACTTAACAAAATATTGTTCGAAGAGCAATAAACAGGAAAGCAAAGGCGGCGGGTCAGACTAAGGGCGCAACAGGCGAGCTGGGCTGGTCGGTGGAGACGGCAGTGCCGGCTGGCGAGTCTCGGCTTGATCATCGCCGGCTGCAGGCGGCGCGCTTGCACGTGCCTCGTTGCTGGAGGCACGATCAAGTTGAGGCTGGCCGGTTGCTCCACCGTCTGGCACGGCGTCTTCACCATCCTCTCCCTCCTCCTCTTCGCCCTCGTCGCTGAAGTCGATCTCCTCCGCCGAGTTATCACCATCCGCCAGGTTTAGCCCGAACCACTCCTCCGGCTGAGTAGTGCCGTTATCATCCACCTCAGGAGCAAAGGCGCTGGTGTCGGTGTAGTCGGCGATTGCCGAAGCGCGCTGGATGATAGCCGGTCGCACCGCCTCCAACTCCTCGTCAGCCTCCTGCCGCCAGGTGGCCAGCTGGTCCAAGCTTAACTCGGGATACCAGGCTTTGACGAACTCCAGCGCCCGCCTGGCGCCTGACCGAGCTGCAGAAGCCTTCCAGGCCTCTAAGCGGCCAACCGCTACCTCCAGCCAGTCGGCAGTCCGACTGGCGGTACGGGGAACCACCTCGCCAGGCCAGAGGGTGGCCAGCACTTGCGCCCCAACACGCTGAAGACGGTGGAGCATGCAGTGAGCCGGCTGGAGGCGGGCTTGGATCGCCAGAAGCTGCTCCTCAAGCGACCGACGAGCATTCGGCGTGATCTCCATACCGGCTTGCCTTCGTGCCTCGCGGTGGGCCTCGACGACCTCGTTGGCGGCGGTAGAATAACCGGGGAAGTACTCTTCACAAGAAAGAAAGAAAGAGAAAAAACACAAAGTCAGAGAATGGACTAAATGGCAAGCGGCAAGCAAGAAACGAAGAAGAAGGCGGCCTACCGTCGACCAAGTCTTCGATCTGGCCATAGCCGCTGATCAGCGACTGCCTTGCCTCGGGCCAGCTCGCCGCCTCGGTCTCGTACTCGGCTTGGAGGGCGGCCTCGCTGTCCTGCACCGCCTTCAGGGCCGCCTTGTGGCTCTCCTCCTGGTCGGCCAGCCTCTTGACCAGGCGGTCATGCTCCTGAACCAAGGCGTCAAACTCGGCTTCCTTGGCGCGAAGGGCGGTCTGGGTCCCACCCAGCTGCTCCCTCAGGCTGGCATTGGCCTCTGCAGATATGGCAAAGAAGAAAAAAGCAATAAGAAAGAAGTCGTCAGGAAAGATCCGACCCGACTGCTCAGTAGTCGGCCCGAATCTCGGGGACTACACCTAGTGGGTGCGCTGACGCGCCCCCACGTGAGATAAAAGATGAAGCACTTACTCCGGCTCTCAGTTAGATCATCAGTCTTCTGGGTCAGCTCCCGAGCCTGGGAGTTGAAGGCAGCCGCACGGAGGTTGTGGTAGTCCTGCAAGTCGGATAGAGAAGCGGACAAGAGCAAGATAAGCAATCAAAGTCTACTAAGAAGTTTCAAGCCGCCTGCTCAGCAGCCGACTCGGAACTCGGGGACTACACCCAGTGGGTGCGCTGACGCGCCCCCACGGAAGAAAGCAAGATCAAGAAACAGAAAAGTGGGAAGACTCACCCGAATGGCCGCCCGTGTCGCGAGGAACTCATCATTGTACTTCCTCAGCACGGTGGCCTGGGACTAAAGCCGGTTCCGGACTTCTTGCACCGCCACGTTCACCACGGCCATCCCGCCACCCGGCGTCCACCCCGAGCTGGCGCTGGCTGTCTCCAGATCCTGGTTCGACGAGCTAGAGCCTGCGGCCTTCTGCTGGTCCGGCGCCGAAGTCGCCTTCCCCGCGCGCTGGCGTGATGACGATCGGACCACCAGGTCCATCTTCATAGCCGGCTCACTTCCAGCCGGTCGTGCGGGCGGCGCACCAAGTCGGCCGCCTCGGTCCGCCCCAGTCGGCGACGGCGGTGCCGCCTCCCTCTCCCGGACAACGACGTCATCCTCCTCCCTCTCCATCCCCGGCAGGTCACCACCGGCTTCCTCCGGCGGGGGCTCCGGGATCTCGGGCGCCGCGACACGCAGGGGGGTGACAAGCAAGGCCCCCGCCGCTGCCACTGCGGCCGCAGCCTCCGCCTGGGCCTTGGCCGCCGCGTCGGCTTGTCCCTTCGCCGGCTCCTCCGCCATCTCCTGCGCCGCCTTGGCAGCGGCCGCCCTCAGCTCCTCCGCCTCCCGCTCCTCCCGTGCCTCCTGCGAGTTCCGCTCCGTTGCCACCTGAAGCTCGGCACGGGGGTCCACGCGGCGGGTGTTTGCGGATCCTCCCGTCGATCCAACCATGGAGGCGGCAGCGATCCGCTCAAGAGAGAGCGAACCCTGTTTGATAAGACAAAACAAGGATTCAGAAATCAACAAGAAAAGAAGAAGGAATATGCAAGAGAATCTACAATTACGCCGAAACCGTTTGCGACTGCTTCACCACCTTGCGGAAGCGGGCCGCCTTCGCGGCTGCCTCATCCTGCTTGGTTGCCGCCGCCTCGCTCTTGGGCTTCTTCGGCCGACTGCCGAACAAGCCTGACGCGGCCCGGCGCTTCTGTGCGCCGCCTCGAGCAGGCGGCGCGGCGGAGGAACCCGCGCCATAGTCGGACGCCGGCTGGCGGCGCGGGATGATTTCCGCCTCGTCGTCCTCCGGCCAGTCGTCGAAGCTGGCTCCAAGCCCAGAGCTGCCTGCTTCGCCGCCTCCTGCCTCGGTGTTATCGTCTGTCGGGTGGTTGGTGCGACATATGCCAAAGGATGGCTTATCATTGTGGGAGCCAATAAAACGTCGCCGGTGCCTGGAAACGGGATGAGGCGAAGACATGCACGCCGGCGAATCTTACCCAGGTTCGGGGCTCTCCGAGGAGATAACACCCCTAGTCCTGCTCTGCGGGGTCTCCGCATGATCACTAGCTCGGTAAAGAGTAGCTACAATCGCTCCTAGAGCTGTTGGGATCAAGGGAGAAGAAGAACAAGGCTATCTCTTGCTTCTCTCTATCTATGGTGTGTGTGTGTGTGCTATGCTTGGAAGCCAAACATGCAGAGGTGCCAACCAGAAGCTAACTATGCTCAGTGGCCAACTATGCTTGGGTCCGAACCCTTTGCATGGGTGCTCCGGGGCGTTTATATAGGCCTACCCCCCGGGGGTAAAATGGTAATCCGACTGGGAACTGGCCCCAGCCGTCAGTGTCTACGCTCGCCGGCTTCTCCGCCGGCTGGTGGGTCCCGCCGGCTGCCGGCTACTCGGTCGACAGGCCGGCCCCACCGCCCAGGGCTTTGTCGGCGGCTGCTTACTGTAGCCGCGCCTCTGATGATGAGGGCTTTGTCGAGGTGAGCATGGCTACAGTGGGCCGCCTCGGGGGCTATCACTGTAGCCTCACCTCGTCTTGTCTCCTTAATGGGGCTCCTGCTTCGAGGAAGGGAGTAGCCGGCTTCCGGAGGCCGGCTATGTTCCCGGCCGACTAGGGAAAGCCGGGCCGCCTTCACGCCTCTCTCTGGCTGAAGGGGCCCGCCGTCCTTGGGCCGTACAGGAGGGGATCGTGGATGACGTCGTAGCTGGCGTGGCTACAGTGCCAGGCCGCACGGGAGACATCCCTCCCGTACGGCCTCCTGTAGCCATGCCCGCCTCGGGCTTCGGGGGTTGTGGGCCGCACTGTGGCCATGCCCCGTCAGGTCATCGTTATGTAGGAGTGGTTGTGGTCTTGGCCGGTTTCTAGGAGTCGGCGTCCTTCTTGGCCGGCTTCTTGGAGTCGGCGAGGCTGGGTCGCCTTCCGGGAGTCGGCTTTAGTGGTAGCCGGCCGGGGAAGGCGGCCCAAATGCTTGGAGTGCTTGAAGGCCCAAAGGCCTAATAAATTTTCTGAAGAGCCAGGGGTAGCCGGTTTGGCTACCCGTGGCCACTTACTCCGACAGTAGTCCCCGAAGCTGATCGGGCTTCGAGGTGGAGTAGGGTTCGAGAAGCTCGAACAGCTTCCCATCACGACCAGCCGGCAGCTGGGAGCCGGCCTTGGTCAGGCACGTCGCCTGAGCCGAAATCTTCTGGAGTCGGAGGGCGGGAACCAGCTGGCATGCGCGCCGGGCCGCGGGCCGGCCGCGGGCCGACGGCGCGCCACGTAGCCGGAAAGCCTGCCAGTCCACGCGCGAGACGGGACGTTGCCGCAGAGAGGGGGCCCGCCACGTCCGCGCCCCAGCCCAGGCGCGGATCTTTTGTATCCCGGAACCGCCCGCATGTTCCGTGCGGCAGTTTCGGCTCGCACTTATGCGTAATAAACGCGAGACGTGGGGGGAGTGGGCGCAGTTAATCCCACGTCTCCCCCCACGTCCGGCCTCTTCGGCCGCGTGAGGCTATAAGTAGGGGGAGGTGGAGGGCGGCAGACCCTCGCACGCTCCTCCCACTCCCTTCGTCTTCTCGCCTTGCTTGTTCTCGCAACAGCGCCTCGCCGCCGCGCTCTTCCTCCGCATGCTCCTCCGCCGCCGTGCTAGCTTCCGCCATGCCTCCCCACGTAGAGCAGCGTGGCAGGGATTGGGATGGCTCCATCGTCCACAACGACCACATTGACTTCCTCCGCGACACACGGCGTCTGCCCAGCGCGGACAAAGTGGAGGTCCGCCTCGCGCCGGAGAAAGAAATCAGGCCGGCGCCGCGGGATGGCGAGCGGGTGGTCTTCCGCTCGCACTTCCTGCGCGGCTTCGGCTTGCCAGTGAGCGCCTTCTTCCGCACCTGGCTGGACTTCTATCAGCTCCAGCCGCACCACCTCACCCCCAACGCGGTGGTGCTGCTGTCGGCCTTCATCACCCTGTGCGAGGGCTATCTCGGCGTCCTCCCCACCCTTGAGCTCTGGGGGGAGTTCTTCCAGTCGAAGCTGGGTACGCGCAGCCAGGGCATGCCGGCCCACACTGGCGCCTTCATCGCGTCGCGGAGATCGGGCGCCGACAACCCCTTCCCCGTCATCACGCTGATCCAATCGGTGAAGAAGTGGCAGAAATCATACTTCTACGTGCGGAACATCGCTCCACGGGGCGACTACGTCAACCTGCCGGCTTACGTAGCCGGCCCGCCGGAGGGGAGGCTGCCCCAGTGGTCCTTCCGAGCGGTGACGCTGTCGCAGGGAGGAAACGCCGCCATCGCCCGCCTGCGGGTGATGGTCCAGACGGAGGGCCTGACGGGGCCTGACCTCCTGGCCGCGTTCGTCACGCGCCGGGTCCTCCCACTCCAGAGCCGGCCTCATCTGATCTGTCAGATGAGCGGCCAGCTTGATCCGACATGGTGAACTACCTCGCCAACTGCCAGCTTCCCGACGACTGGCAATTCGGCAAGGAGCCATACAGCCGCGCCGATCCTCCGCCTACGGTACACTCCCCTTCTCTTTTTCTCTTTGTCGCCGAGTTCCTCCGGGCCGACTCTAACTCAGTCGGCTCGCTCTTTCGACAGAATCCTCTGCTTCGGCCGGCCAGCGAGGCGGACGTGGAGCGCCGCTTCGTCCCCGACCAGACCGAGCACGACCAGGAGGACCCCGATCTGGGGGCGGTCCATATGGAGGAAGCCGCCGAGCCGGCTGGAGGCCAAGCCGGCGGCGAAGCAGGCGGCGCGGGGTTCTCCGCGACCTTCGACGATTGGCCGGACGAGGACGAAGCCGAAGTCGTCCCGCCCCGCCAGCCAGCCTCCGGACGCGGCGCGGGCTCCTCCGGCGCGCAGCCTGCTCGGCGTAGAGGCCAGAAATGCCGCGCCACCCAGGGCATGTTCGGTAGCCGGACGAAGAAGCCGAGGGGTGGGGCGGCAGCCACCAGGCGGGAAGAAGCGGCCGCGAAGGCGGCTCGCTTCCGCAAAGTGGTGAAGCAGCCGCAGGCTGTGTCAGCGTAAGCTTTCTCTCTTTCTGTGTATTCTCCTTCTTTCTTTTCTTGGATGGTTTTCTGAACCTTTGTCTTCTTTTCTTTGATCAGAGCTCCACCGTCACTCGAGCGGGCGGCTGCCGGCTCCGTTGTCGAGTCACCAGGGGGCTCTGGGAGCACCACCCGCCGCATAGATCCCCGCGCCGCCCTCCTGGAGGCGACGGAAAGGAACGCGCGGGAGGTGCGGGAGGAGCAGGAAGCGCGGGAGGCGGAGGCACGGAGGGCAGCCGCCGCCCAGGCAGCTCGGGAGGAGGAGGCGGCGAAGGCGCTCGCCGAGGCTGCAGCCAAGGCCCAGGCAGAGGCCGAGGCCGAAGCGGCGGCAGGGGAGGCCTTGATGGTCACCCCCCTGCGCGCCATGGCGCCCGGGGACGCGGATCCCTCGCCAGGGGGAGCCAGCGGTTCCCAGCCGGGTCTAGGCGGGAGCGGCGACGACGTCATCTTCGTGAGGGAGGCGCCGGGGCCGACTCCTCCGACCAGGGTGGCCCAAGGCGGTCAGACCGAGCCTGCGCCCGCACAGTCGGCGAAAGGCGAGCCGGCCGCGGGAGCTGAGGTGGCAGTCCGGGTTCCGCCAAGCCGGCGCGCAGGGAAGGCCGCGTCGGAGTCGCAGAAAGCGGCGTCGGAGCCACGGCCGGCCGTGGGCTCCAGCTCGTCGGCCCGAGACGCGGAGGCGGCCAGCGCTACCTCCGGGTGGACGCCAGGCGGAGGGACAGCCGTGGTGAACATCGCTGCGCAAGACGTCCAGACCCGGCTCCAGGGCCAAGCCGCGGCGCTGAGGCAGTTCACCGACGAATTCCTCGCCACGCGGGCTGCCATCCGGGTTAGTATTCTCATCTTCTTCTTGATTTCTCTCGTGGGGGTGCGTCAGCGCACCCACTGGGTGTAGTCCCCGAGATTCGGGCCGACTGCTGAGCAGTCGGCTCGGATCTTCCTTGATGATTTCTCATCGTTGCTTTCGTTCTCACGTCGATCTTCTGTCCATCTTGCAGGACTATCACAACCTCCGAGTGGCCGCCTTCAACTCCCAGGCTCGGGAGCTGACGCAGAAGACCGCCGATCTCACTGAAAGCCGAGGTATGTAACTTGATCTTTATCTCATGTGGGGGCGCGTCAGCGCACCCACTGGGTGTAGTCTCCGAGATTCGGGCCGACTGCTGAGCAGTCGGCTCGGATCTTCCTTGATGATTTCTCATCGTTCTTCTTGTTCTTCTATCTCTGCAGCGGCCAACGCCAGTCTGAGGGCACAGCTCGGGGAGTCCCAGACTGCTCTTCATGCCAGGGACGCGGAGGTCGCCGCCTTGGTGCAGGAGCGCGACCGCCTGGTCAAGAAGCTGGCCGACCAGGAGGAAAGCCACAAGGCGGCGCTGAAGGCCGCGCAGGACCGCGAAGCCACCCTCCAGGCCGAGTTCGAGACGGAGGCGGCCGCCTGGGACGAAGCCAGGCAGACTCTGGTCTCCGGCTATGGCCAGATTGAGGATCTGGTTGACGGTAAGTCGTCTACCCCTTCGTCCTTTCTTGCCATCTGTCATTTTGACTTGTTTTTCTGACTTGGGGTTCTTCTTTTCTTTTCTGCGCAGAGTACTTCCCCGGCTATTCCACTGCCGCCAACCAGGCCATCGAAGCTCGTCGCCAGGCGAAGAGGCAAGCCGGCTTCGAGATTTCGCCGACTGCCGGCCGCTCGCTGGCGGAGCAGCTCCTGGCGATCCAGGCTCGTATCCAGCCGGCTCACAGGCTGCTCCGCCGGCTTCAGCGTGCCGGGTCGCAGGTCCTGGCCGCCCTCTGGCCTGGCCAAGAGATCCCGCGCACTCTCAGTCGGACCGCCGACTGGCTGGAGGTGGCCGTCGGGCGCTTCGAGGCTTGGAAGGCGTCAGCGGCTCGCTCCGGCGCCGGGCGGGCGCTGGAGTTCGTCAAGGCCTGGTACTCAGGCCTGAATCTGGACCAGCTGGCCACCTGGCGGCAGCAAGCCGGCGCGGAGCTGGAGCCGGCGCGGCCGGCCATCATTCGACGGGCTTCGGCAATCGCCGACTACACCGACACCAACGTCTTCGCCCCCGAGGTGGACGACAATGGAGTCGCCCAGCCGGAAGATTGGTTCGGGCTGGACCCGGCGTACGACGAGGACTCGGCGGAGGAGATCGGCTCCAGCGACGAGGGCGAAGAGGAGGAGGAGGAGGGTGAAGACGTCGAGCCGGCTGGTGGAGCAGCCGGCCAGCCTGACCGCGCCTCCAGCACTACGCTGCGTGCGAGTGCGTCTCTTGTTGCGGGAGGCGGTCAAGCCGGGACCAGCTACGCGGCCACTCCTTCAGCCGGCGAGCTGCCTTCACCGACCAACTCGGCCTTCGCGCCTTTGTCTTCTTTCTTTTGTTTCCTGTCTTGTTACTTTTGAACAATGTTTTTGGTTAAGTCTGCGCAGTTCCACCCACTGGGTGTATTGAAACTCAAGTCTGTTGCCGCCTATCGGGGGCTTTTATGTATATAAGTTATGCGATCGGCTTTTCCTTGTACTTTTGCTTTTTGTCCTTCTGCTTTTTTTTCTTTGCCACCCTCCCTTGGTTGCCGCCTCCCTAGTCAAACAGTTGCTCTGCAATCTGTAGCCGGGGAGTGCCTGGCCGATTGGGGAGGGGGAAGTACTTTTTAGCTCGGTCGGACTTAAGCTAAGTTTTCAGGAAGCTGGCCAGCCGGCTGCTGTGACAGCCGGCAGGCATATATGGAAGCCGTCTTTTTGCTATATAGGTTAGTTGTTCCTTAGCCGTTTTCGTGTGGGCGTCCTTTCTGTCTTCTCTCTTGCTAGTCGGACAGTCAGTTCTTTGAGCTGCGACTTTCAACAAGAGAGGACTGGGGAGCCGGCGCACTACTTTGTTGACTTCGGGAAGAACTTATAATATAGCTTAAGGCGGCCAGTCCCCGGGCCGACTAGTCGGGCCCGGTGCCGGACAAGAATTCAAAATGTAATAAGACATTCATGGATATGACACTCGTCATCCATAGATAAAATAAAAGGCAGTCCCCGAGTACTGTTCGGGGGGCCTGTTGGTTTGTAACTTAATACAAAAAGGGGTGGCGTGATACATACTGCTTTTCAGCTGTAAAATCGTCTTAGGAGGTTTGCGTTCCATGGTCGCTCCGACTCCTTGCCGGAGTCGTCTCTCTTGCGTGCTCTTGGCTTTTGCGCGTCGATCAAGTAGTAGGAGTCGTTGCCGAGTGCCTTGCTGACGACGAAGGGGCCTTCCCAAGGGGCCGAGAGCTTGTGCTGGCCGGCTGTTCGCTGGATCAGCCGGAGCACAAGGTCGCCCTCTTGGAAGGATCTTGGCTTGACCTTGCGGTTGTAGTAGCGGCGCAGGCCTTGCTGGTAGATAGCGGACCGGCTGAGGGCTAACAGCCGGCCTTCTTCCAGTAGGTCGACGCCGTCTTCTCTTGCTTCTTTGGCTTCCTCCTCCGTGTACATGGTGATCCGAGGCGAGTCGAACTCGATGTCTGTTGGGATGACAGCCTCGGCACCGTACACGAGGAAGAATGGAGTGAAGCCGGTTGACTTGTTGGGTGTAGTGCGCAGACTCCAGAGGACAGCCGGCAGCTCTTCGAGCCAGCAGCCGGCCGATCGCTCCAGTGGTACAACCAGTCGGGGTTAGATGCCGGAGAGGATAAGTCCATTTGCTCGCTCGACCTGGCCGTTTGACTACGGGTGGGCAACGGACGCTAAGTCCAGTCGGATGCCCTGTGTCGCGCAGAAACGTGCCAGCGCGCCTTTGGCGAAGTTTGTGCCGTTGTCGGTGATGATGCTGTGCGGCACACCGTACCGAGTAGTGATGTCGGTGATGAATGTCACGGCAGTCGGCCCGTTCAGCTTCTTAATCGGCTTTGCTTCTATCCACTTTGTGAACTTGTCCATAGCAACGAGTAGATGTGTCAAGCCATCGCGGGCCGTCTTGAAAGGGCCCACCATGTCCAGTCCCCAGACGGCGAAAGGCCAGGTGAGGGGAATGGTCTTGAGGGCAGAAGCCGGCAGGTGTTGTTTGGAACTGAAGACTTGACATCCTCTGCAGGTCTTGACTATTTCTTTAGTATCCTCCAAGGCAGTCGGCCAGAAGAACCCATGGCGGAAAGCCTTGGCCACGAGGGATCTTGAGGCGGCATGGTGGCCGCACTCGCCTTGGTGGATGTCTTTGAGGATTGTCACTCCTTTTTCTGGCTCGACGCAACGCTGGAAGACTCCAGTGACGCTGCGCTTCACAAGCTCCCTGTTGATTATTGTGTATGCTGCGGCTCGTCGTTGCACTAGTCTTGCTGTGATCTCATCAGTCGGCAGCTCTCTGCTGACTAGGAACTTGAGGATGGGCTGGGCCCATGAGGGAGCTGTGACTTCTTCTGCTGTTAATGTAGCCACCATGACTCGGGTGGGTGGGTTGGGTGTTGCGTTGGGGTCGACCACCACTACTTGCGTCGTTGCAGTCCCCGGGCCGACTGCTGCAGTCCCCGGGCCGACTGCTGCAGTCCCCGGGCCGGGCTCTGAGGTCCCTGGGCCGGGTGCGACTACGTCAGTTCCCGGGGCAGTCGTCGAAGTCCCCGTGCCGCCTGCGGGATTTCTTGAGCCGGATCCGGCTGTTTCTGGCGCAGGCGGTACGAAGATGGAATCCGACTCTGGAGACGGCTTGATGGACGGCTTGAGGAGGCGCTGGAGGGAGACGCCAGTCGGTATGGCTTGTCGGGTGGAGCCGATCCGTGCTAGGGCATCTGCTTGGTCGTTGTCGGCCCTTGGCAGATGAAGGAACTCGCACCCTTCGAAGTGTCCGCTCATCTGCTGGACGAGGAAGCGGTAGCTCGCCATGTTCGCGTCCTTGGCGTCCCAATAGCCAGATGATTGCTGGACCACTAAGTCGGAGTCGCCGTAGCACAGGATCCGGCGTATGCCGAGCTCTTTGGCTAGCCGGAGCCCATGTACGAGCGCCTCGTACTCGGCCACGTTGTTGGAGGCGGCGAAGTGGATCTGTAGCGTGTCCTTGAGCTTGTCGCCTTTGGGAGAGGTGAGGACGATGCCGGCTCCCAAGCCGGTGCGCATCTTGGACCCGTCAAAGTGCATCCGCCAATGGGTAGAGTCGGGAGCCGGCGGTAAGTACTGGGTCTCGGCCCAGTCGACGAGGAAGTCGGCCAATGCTTGTGACTTGATGGCGGTGCGGGGCTGATAGAAGATCGTGTAAGGCGCCAAGGCAATGGCCCATTTGGCCACCCGGCCGGATGCATCCCGGCTGCCTATGATCTCGGCGAGCGGGGCAGTGCACACGACCGTGATGGGGTGCTCTTGGAAGTAGGGCTTCAATTTCTTGGCAGCGAAGTACACCCCATAGCACATCTTCTGGTAGTGCGGGTAGTTTTGCTTTGAGCTGGATAGTACTTCGCTGAGATAGTAGACCGGCCTCTGGACCAGCTGGGCTCGGCCTTCCTCCGGGCGCTGGACCACAACAACAGTGCTGACGACTCGGCTTGTCGCGGCGATGTAGAGGAGCATGGGCTCCTTCTCAGTCGGCGCGGCTAGGACAGGCGGAGTGGTCAACATTTTCTTCAACTCATGGAAGGCTTGGTCGGCTTGATCATTCCACTCAAAGTGAGTGGACTTCTTCATGAGTCGGTACAGGGGGAGGGCCTTCTCTCCTAGTCGGCTGATAAAACGGTTCAGGGAGGCTAAGCAGCCAGTGAACTTCTGCACATCTCGCAGCTTGGTGGGTATCTCCATCCTCTCGATGGCCTTGATCTTGACAGGGTTGCACTCAATGCCGCGTTCGGAGACCAGGAAGCCTAGCAGCTGGCCGGCTGGTACTCTGAACACGCACTTCTCGGGGTTGAGCTTGATCTGGAATCGGCGCAAGTTGGCAAATGTTTCCTTCAGGTCTTCCAGCAAGGTACCGCGCTTCTCTGTCTTCACCACAATGTCGTCTACGTAGACATGGGCATTTCTGCCGAGTTGTTTCAAGAGACATTTCTGCATGCAACGCTGAAAAGTGGCACCGGCGTTTCTCAAGCCAAATGTCATTGTCAGGTAGCAGAAAGCTCCAAAGGGTGTGATGAAGGCAGTCTTCAGGCGGTCAGCTGGGTCCAACTTGATCTGATGATACCCTGAGTATGCATCCAAAAAACACAACAGCTCGCATCCGGCTGTAGAGTCTATCACTTGGTCAATCCGTGGCAAAGCAAACGGATCCTTTGGGCAGGCCTTGTTCAGACTTGTGTAGTCTATACACATGCGCCACTTGTTATTCTTCTTCAAAACCAGAACTGGATTGGCAAGCCATTCTGGAAAGAACACTTCCATGATGAAGCCGGCTGCAAGGAGCCGGGCTATCTCTTCTCCCACGATTCTTCGCTTCTCTTCTGATAGTCGGCGGAGGGGTTGCTTGACCGGCTTCGCATCAGCTCGGACATGTAATTTGTGCTCGGCGAAATCCTTCGGGACACCCGGCATGTCCTTTGGGGACCATGCAAAGATGTCTCGATTCTCACGGAGGAAGTCGGCGAGCTCGCCTTCCTATTTACTGTCCAAGTTCGCCCCAATCCCGGCGAACCTCTCCGGGTGCTCCGGGTCTAGAGGTATCTTCTTCGTCTCTTTGGCAGGCTGGAAGGAGCCCTGCGCATCACAGTCCTTGGGGTTGGGGGACAAGGTCGGCTGCTTGCCGGCCATGGCCACAACCCGTTCCAGCATCTTCTTCTCTTCCGCCACCACGAGGGACTCGGCCAGCCGGCTGCTGGCCATGGCACACTCGATGGACTTCTTGTAGTCGCCGGCTACCGTGATGATCCCCTTCGAGCTCGGCATCTTCATCTTCAGATAGGCATAATGCGGCACAGCCATGAACTTGGCCAAAGCAGGTCGGCCAAGTAGCGCATGATAGGGGCTCTCCAGGTCCACCACCTCGAACCATATTGCTTCCCGGCGGAAGTGATCTTTGTCTCCGAAGAGAACATCCATCTTGATCTTGCCGATTGGAGAGCAAGACAGGCCGGGTACGATACCATGGAAGACAGTGCGGCTCGGCATGAGCTGCTTTGCTTTGATGTTCAGCTTGTCCATGGTGTCGCGGTACAGTATGTTGATACTGCTTCCGCCGTCTATCAGGACGCGGGAAAATCTGGCAGCTCGCCTCTCCGTCGCAAGGGTGACGTCCAAGACCATAGCATAGGAGCCAGGCGAAGGCATCACCTCTGGGTGGTCAGCCTGGCTCCAGCTGATGGGCTTTTCCGACCAATGCATGAACTCGGCGGTGCTAGAGGCGACTGCGTTTAGTTCTTGGTGTTGCCGGCGTCGGCTGCGCTTGTCATCGACTTGACTCGTGAAGACGACGTAGGCGTCGTGCGCTTCGGGGAACTCGTCTTGGATGGCACCGACTGCCGGCCGGGCCGCCGGCTGCTGGGGAGCTGGAGGCGGCGGGCCGGGAGGCGGAGGCGGCACTATCCCTTCGCCCTTGGTGATGCGGGTGAGCCAGTGGCATTTCCGTGTTGTATGGTTGGACGGCTTCGCGCCGCTGTGGAACTTGCAAGGGGCATCGAGTGCTTGTTCGTAGGAGAAGGACGGCTGCCAGGGGGGTCGGCCTCCCTTCTTCTTGGGAGCGGGCCGCTCCTCGGGCTGCTCATCTTCAACTGTGGCCACCTGCCGACTGGAGGAAGTCGGCATGGGGCCCTTGCGCTTGTGGTCGTTCTGGTAAGGGCGCCGGTTGGGGTCGCCAGCCGGCTGCTTGGGAGCCAGAGCGACTACCTTCCCCGAGGCGTCCACTCGGAGCTCGGTCTTCATGGAGGAGTCGGCAGTGGCATACTTGTCGGCGGTGATCAGCAACTCATCGAGGGTAGCCGGCTCGTCGCAGACGAGTCGGTGCTTGAGGAGGGTGCCTTCTCGGCACCCGGCAGTGAAGTACTCGATGGCCTGGACCTCGTGCACTCCCTCGCAGGAGTTGCGGAGCTCGGCCCATCGCGTGAGGTAGTCGCGGGTCGACTCGTTGGGCCCTTGGACGCAGAGGGAGAGCTGGCGAGGCTTGGGAGGCCGCTTGTAGGTGCTAGTGAAGTTGCGGACGAACACCTCGGTGAAGTCCAGCCAGCTGGTGATGCTGTAGGGCTTGAGGCTGTTGAGCCATGTGCGCGCCGTGCCCTGCAGCATCAGGGGGACGTACTTCACGGCAACGCGCCGGTTGCCGTTGGCGATGCTGACGGCTGTGGGGTAGTCGATGAGCCAATCTTCCGGCTTCACCGAGCCGTTGTACTTGGGCGTGTCTCTGGGGAGCGAGAACCCTTTGGGGTAGGGCTCGTCGCGGATGCGGGGGCCAAAGCATGGCGGGCCGACATCGTCTTCTTCTTCTAACGCCAGGGACCGAGCAAGGCGGTCGATCCTGTGGCGGGCGTCACTCTCGCCGACTCCTTCTCGGCGGCCGAGTCGGTCGCCAAGAGTCGGATGTGTGATAGGCGGCGGAGTGAGGCGTCTTTCTCTTCGAGGCGGGGGAGGAGGCAGGTTTCCCTGATGTTCAACCGCCTGAGGGCGGCCTTCCGCGTCGCGCTCGATAGTGATGCGGGTCCGGCTGCGGCTGGCAGCCGGCTCCTTGTCTTTCTTCTGGCGCGTGCCGCTCGCAGTCGGCGAGCGGGACGTCGCGGCGTGCTCCCGGCGCGGGGGATGGCTATCAGCTCGGGCGCCGGCTTCGTGCCGTTCTGCAGCCGCATCGATCAGCTGCTGGATCCGTCTTGTCATGTAGGGGAGCTCATTGGCTCCCAGCCCATTGAGCTCCTCTGCTGCCGCCTGAGCGGCTCGCAGATTCTCGAGGGGGGTGGCGTAGACGGGGCGATCTGCGCCCAGCATGCTGGCAACGGCTGCGCCGCGCTTCTGGACGAAGCAGGCTCGGCTCGGGCCGCTCGGAGGCGGCGTCCCGAAGGCGGCGCGGTCGACTTCGCGCTGGTGGGCCTCGGTGAGGCATCTCATCGAGGCTATCTTCTTGCTCTCCGTGATGAGGGCAAGACGGCGTGCCTCCAGGGTCTCGGCATCGGCGTCGGCCGGGAGGGGGATGAAGAGGTCGTGCATCGCTGCTTGTTGAGCGTCGCGGGCGCTCCTGCCCGAGTTGGAGACGTGGCTGATGACCAGCACTTCGGTGACAGCGCTGCTGCCGCTGTCAGCTCGAGGGAGTGGGTCGTCGAAGACCACCACGTCGGAGGGGTAGGCGTCGAGCGACGCGGTGTCGGAGTCGATGAGCATCGGGTCGGTGGAGCCGACAGACTCCATATCCACAGCAGGCTCGCTGGAGACGTGAAGTTGGTCGAGGAGGCTGACGAGGCGGCTCTCGGGGTAGTCGGTGCCTGCGTCGGACGTAGGCTCGTCGGAGATGCAAGTCTCGCCGAGCAGATCGGCGAGGCGGCTCGCTGCGCAGGCGTCGTCGACGCCTTGCAGCGCGTCGGGGCAAGCGCCATCGGGCGCAGCAGGCTGGCTGCGCTCGCGGGGAAGGAAGAAGGTTCCCGTCCAGAACAGGTCTCCGGACGACGGTGCACCTAGCCCCACGGTGGGCGCCAAATGTCGGGTGGTTGGTGCGACATATGCCAAAGGATGGCTTATCATTGTGGGAGCCAATAAAACGTCGCCGGTGCCTGGAAACGGGATGAGGCGAAGACATGCACGCCGGCGAATCTTACCCAGGTTCGGGGCTCTCCGAGGAGATAACACCCCTAGTCCTGCTCTGCGGGGTCTCCGCATGATCACTAGCTCGGTAAAGAGTAGCTACAATCGCTCCTAGAGCTGTTGGGATCAAGGGAGAAGAAGAACAAGGCTAGCTCTTGCTTCTCTCTATCTATGGTGTGTGTGCGTATGCTATGCTTGGAAGCCAAACATGCAGAGGTGCCAACCAGAAGCTAACTATGCTCAGTGGCCAACTATGCTTGGGTCCGAACCTTTTGCATGGGTGCTCCGGGGGGTTTATATAGGCCTACCCCCCGGGGGTACAATGGTAATCTGACTGGGAACTGGCCCCAGCCGTCAGTGTCTACGCTCGCCGGCTTCTCCGCCGGCTGGTGGGTCCCGCCGGCTGCCGGCTACTCGGTCGACAGGCCGGCCCCACCGCCCAGGGCTTTGTCGGCGGCTGCTTACTGTAGCCGCACCTCTGATGATGAGGGCTTTGTCGAGGTGAGCATGGCTACAGTGGGCCGCCTCAGGGGCTATCACTGTAGCCTCACCTCGTCTTGTCTCCTTAATGGGGCTCCTGCTTCGAGGAAGGGAGTAGCCGGCTTCCGGAGGCCGGCTATGCTCCCGGCCGACTAGGGAAAGCCGGGCCGCCTTCACGCCTCTCTCTGGCTGAAGGGGCCCGCCGTCCTTGGGCCGTATAGGAGGGGATCGTGGATGACGTCGTAGCTGGCGTGGCTACAGTGCCGGGCCGCACGGGAGACATCCCTCCCGTACGGCCTCCTGTAGCCATGCCCGCCTCGGGCTTCGGGGGTCGTGGGCCGCACTGTGGCCATGCCCCGTCAGGTCGTCGTTATGTAGGAGTGGTTGTGGTCTTGGCCGGTTTCTAGGAGTCGGCATCCTTCTTGGCCGGCTTCTTGGAGTCGGCGAGGCTGGGTCGCCTTCCGGGAGTCGGCTTTAGTGGTAGCCGGCCGGGGAAGGCGGCCCAAATGCTTGGAGTGCTTGAAGGCCCAAAGGCCTAATAAATTTTCTGAAGAGCCAGGGGTAGCCGGTTTGGCTACCCGTGGCCACTTACTCCGACATCGTCCATGGCGGCCGCCCCCAAGTTGGGGTCCTCCAAGTCATGCTCCGCCCGGTCGGGGAGAAATTGGCGATCCGCCCCCGTTGTCCCGGCCGCAGGTCGAAGGAGAGGGCTCTGCCAAGACGTGCCGACTGGTTAGAGTCTACCAAGAAAAACTTGGTGACAAAACTAAAGAAGAGAAGATAAAGAAAGCATACCATAGGCGGGGGATTGGCACGGGAGTACGGCTCCTTGCCAAACTGCCACTCTGCGGAGAGCTTGCAATTCGCAAGATAGTTCACCATATGAGCCACCTCGTCATGAGGCATCTCCTTGGTGCACATCTGACTCGGATCGAGTTGGCCGCTCATTTGACTGATCAAATGAGGGCGGCCTTGAAGTGGGAGCACCCGGCGCACCACGAAGGCGGCCAGCCGGTTGGACCCAGTCAGGCCCTCCGATTGGATCATTACCCAGAGTCGGGCGACGGCGGCGGCTCCAGCCGGCGACAGCGTCCTGGCCCGATAGGACCACTAGGGCCCCCTCCCAGCCGCGGGCCGGCTACGTAAGCCGGCAAATTGACGTAGTCACCTTGCGGGGCGACGTTCATCACGTAGAAGTACGATTTCTCCCAGAGCTTCACTGACTGGATCAGCGTGATGGCAGGGAAGGGGTTGTCGGCTGCCGGCCTCCGCACCGCGATGAAGGCGCCGCTCTGAGCCGGCATGCCCTGCATGCGGGTGCCAAGCTTGGATTGGAAGAATTCCCCCCAGAGCTCGAGGGTGGGAAGGACGCCGAGGAAGCCCTCGCACAGAATGACGAAGGCGGACAGCAGCACCACCGTGTTTGGAGTGAGGTGGTGCGGCTGGAGCTAATAGAATTCGAGGAAGGAGCGGAAGAAGGCGCTCGCGGGAAGGCCAAGGCCGCACAGGAAGTGCAAGCGGAAGATTACCCGCTTGCCTTCCTCCGGCGCCGGCGTGATCTCCTTCTTCGGCGCAAGACGGACCCGCACCTGGTCCTCGTCGGGGATCCGCCGCGTCTTGTAGAGGAACTCGATGTGGTCCGCGTGGACGTTGGAGCTGTCCCAGTCTCCGCCGTGCTGCATGACGGCAAGAAGCTGGCGAGAAAGGGCGCGGTGACGGCGAAATCACGGCCCCGCGACGGCGAAGCTGTGGGGTAGTGCGAAGACTAGAGGGACGGCGCGGCGGAGAAGGGCTGCTGCGGCGGAGAAGGAAAGGAAGAAAATGGCGGAGCGAGGGGAGCTTGCGAGCACCTGCCGTTTCCCCTCCTCCCCCTACTTATAGCCTCGTGCGGCGAAGCCGACGAGGCGAGGCGTGGGGGGAACGTGGGATTAACTGCACCCACTCCCCCACGTTTCGCGATTACTGCGCCCTAACGACGTGCAGAAACTGCCGCCGGAAGGCGTGCGGCCCGCTTTGGGCCACAGAGAATCCGCGCCTGGGCCTAGGCGTGGGAGTGATTGGCCCCCGGCATGCAGCGACGTCCCATCGCGCGCGTGGGCTGGCAGGCTTTTTTCAGCCGGAGGGTGCCACGTGGTACGTGGGCGGCGAGCGGCCGGCCCGCAACCCGGCGTGCGCACCAACTGACTCCCGCCTTCAGACTTCAAAATCTTGCCAAGACGGCGTACCCAACCGAAGCCGGCTCCTAGCTGCTGGCTCTTCAAGATAGGAAGCTGACCGAGCTTCTCATCCTCTTCTCAGCCTCGAAGCCCAACCAGCTTCGGGGACTACTGTCGGAGTAAATGGCCACGGGTAGCCTAACCGACTCCCCCTGGCTCTTTGAAAAATTATCAGGCCGATTGGGCCTTCAAGCATCCAAAACACAGGGCCGCCTTCCCCCGGTCGGCTATCTCACAGGCCGACTACCGGAAGGTGACCCGACCTCCAAAACCTTCCCGAAGATAACCATAAGATGGCCGACTCCTAGAAGCCGGCCATAAGTAGGCCGACTCCCAGAAGCCGGCCACAAGAAGACCGACTCCCGGAGGCCGGCCAAGACTGCACCCACCAGGGCTGCACCCACATAACAGTGATGAGACGGGGCGTGGCCCGAGTACAGCCTGCCACCCCCAAACCCAGGAGCATGCATGGCCACAGTGCGCCGTACGGGTCAGCCATCCCCCGTCCGGCGCGGCACTGTTGCCATGTTGACCGTGACGTCACCCACGACAGGCGCCAGTACGGCCCGCGGGCGGCAGGCCCCTTCAGCCAGAGAGACGCTCGAAGGCGGCCCTGCCTCCCCTAGTCGGCCTGGGGCATAGCCGGCTCCCAATAGCCGGCTACCTCCCTCCCTCGAAGTATGTGCATCATTAAGGAGACAAGACGAGGTGAGGCTACAGTGAGAGCCCGCCAGGCGGCGGCACTGTAGCCACGCTTACCTCGACAAAGCCCTCGTCATCAGGGGCGAGGCAACAGTAACCAGCCACCGACAAGGCCCCCAGGCGGTGAGGCCGACCTGTCGACCAAGAGGCCAGCAGCCGGTGGGACCCACCAGTCAGCGGGCCCCAACGGCCGGCAGAGAAGCCGGCGAGCACAGACACTGACGGCTGGGACCCGCACCCAGCCGGATTACCATTGTATCCCTGGGAGTAGGCCTATATAAACCACCCAGGGCACCCATGCACAGGGTTGATCTCTGAGATAGTTTTAGACACCACGTAGAGGGAACAGGAGAGCTAGCCTTGCCTGTCTTCCTCCTCTAGCCAAACAGCACAAGGAGCACTTGTAGCTACTTGTGTTGATCTAGTGATCATGCGGAGACCCCGCAGAGCAGGACTAGGGGTGTTATCTCCACGGAGAGCCCCGAACCTGGGTAAGATTCGCCGGTGTGTATGTCTTTGCCTTATCCCGTTTCCAGGAACCGGCGATGTCTTATTGGCTCCCACAATGATAAGCCACCCGTTGGCATATGTCGCACCTACCACCCAACAAAGATTTAAGAGAAACTCTTCTTCGGTCTTCAAATCCGAGAATGACGACGAGAAACACCACCATGAATTGTTGAGACACTCCGGAATGAAAATTGGAAAGGTTGAACCAACGATGAAAAAATTTGAAAGATCTTGGAGAAAGACATATGACTGATGATAACCCATTCTTACGTCAAACATTGAAAAAAAAATTAGAAGCTCCGGGAAAATTAGAAAATTCAGGTAAGATCCTCGGAAAAGACTTGTGCATTAGGGCCCACTCAAAAGAACCACCGTTGAATGATTGCTAGGAAAGAGAGATTGCACCGGTTCATTTAAATGGCTTGAATGAGATAACAACCTTGAAATAACTTGAACGGATCTTGAATGAAAAGACGAGCCGTCTGAGATATCTTCAGCACTCCAGAACAATTAAATAGCGAGAAGTGGATGATTAAGAGGTGCACCGGTACGAGAAAAACATTTGAAACGAGGAAAAGGTATGATCGACAAAGCTTGAATTTAATCCACTTGAGAAGAAAGAGAACGAATAATGATCCAGGTAAGGCTCCGTTAGTATCTTCCTGAGAATCACCGGATAAGAACATTTACGGAAAAGAATGGAGAGACTTCCCATCTATAAGATGGATACTTGATTAAGAAATCTGAGTCCTTGAAGAAAAAGGGTGGGAGGGCGGGGAAAACAAAGACAACTTGGGACGGATGAAGCAAACACCGTTGCAAAGAACTGAGAATTGATCTCGCGAATGTTGAAATGATCGGATCCACTTGAAAAAGAGCACGTCGGTTGGAAAAAGAATTGGCATGACAATCTCGATGATCAAGAAGGATTGGTATTCACATAGAAGTATGAATACACCGCTTAGGAAAGGTAAGGAATCAACACTTGACTTCGAAGCAACTCGAATACCACACACCAAAACAAAACAAAGGATTGGCTTAGGAAATAAGCCGGAAACAAACATATGATAGATCCCATATCGTATCATGTGTCCGTTGGAAAGATAATCTAGGAGCTACTTGAATTCCCACTTATAAACTCCCGAAACTTTTTGGTTATGCAATCAGGTGTTGGGGATTCACGGGACGCAATATATCTCACCCAAACTAACAATCCCTAGATCCAACTGTATCCATCCGTCAACACATAACCAAGAAAACTCCGGAAATCGTGTACCTCAACCTTCGAAAAGCATCCGTTATACGAGTTATGGCAATACTCCCGAACTCCCGCCCCAGTACTGGGTGGTGTCGAGGTGATCTCACCAACAACTGCATAAAAGAGATTTTCAATGTCGGCGAAACTCAGGTATTCCAGAACTGCAACGATAAAATTGTGACGACAACACCTCGGAGCTCAACTTCCTGAGACACTGCCACAACCCCTAAATGTCAGGAGGCACCAAGAACAATGTTCTCATCACAAAACCATCGGAACGTTTCCAAGATACCCGCGTGATCCTAAAAAAAATTAGTGATATTTGAGGAGAGGAAAGTCAAAACATCTACTTCAGGAGACCTCACCAGAGCGACGAAGGGACTGAGGAGTAAAAAGAATCCTACTCTCCAATATATATAATCCTAAGACTCAAAAAAAAAATTAGACTCAACAACGCCAGCGATTCGACCAAGCAGGGGGCACCTAAGTCGGGGATGGCTCTGATACCAACTTGTAACGCCCACGATGCGGATATATCTCCCACGTGTCGAGGCACGACTTGGAGGCATAACCATATGGTGGTTTTGTCGCAAGAAGGGTCATCTTCACATATTCCCATGTAATGAACAAGAATGGGATAATGAGTTGGCTTACAATCGCCACTTCACACAATACATAAATTAAACATACATCATTCAGAGTACAATCAAGGTCCGACTACGGAACCAAAATGAAAGAAGACAACCCCAAATGCTAGATCCCCGATCGTCCCAACTGGGCACCACTACTGATCATCAGGAAACGAAACATAGTAACGACCAAGTTCCTCGTCGAACTCCCACTTGAGCTCGGTTGCGTCACCTGCACTGGTATCCTCGGCACCTGCAACTGTTTTGGTAGAATCTGTGAGTCACAAGGACTCAACAATCTCACACCCGCGAGATCAAGACAATTTAAGCTTATAGGAAGGATGGGGTAGTGAGGTTGAACTGCAGCAAGCACTAAGCAAATATGGTGGCTATCATACGCAAAAGAGAGCGAGAAGAGAAGCAACAAATGGCCGAGAAGCTAGAAATGATCAAGAAGTGATCCTGAAGCTACTTATGTTCAAGCATAACACTAGATCGTGTTCTCTTCCCGGGCTCCGCCGAAAAGAGACCATCACGGCTACACACGCGGTTGATGGATTTTAATTAAGTCAAGTGTCAAGTTCTCTACAACCGGACATTAACAAATTCCCATCTGCCACATAACCGCGGGCACGGCTCTCGAAAGTTTATACCCTGCAGGGGTGTCCCAACTTAGCCCATCACAAGCTCTCACGGTCAACGAAGGATATTCCTTCTCCCGGGAAGACCCGATCAGGCTCGGAATCCCGGTTACAAGACGTTTCGACAATGGTAAAACAAGACTAGCAAGACCACCTGACTGTGCCGACAAATCCCGATAGGAGCTGCACATATCTCGTTCTCAAGGCACACCGGATGAGACATCCTACGAGTAAAACCAAGCCTCAAGTTTCCCTGAGGTGGCCTTGCAGTTTACTCGGTTCGGACCAGCACTCAGAGGAGCACTGGCCCAGGGGGGTTAAAATAAAGATGACCCTCGGGCTCGCGAAAACCCAAGGGAAAAGGCTTAGGTAGGCAAATGTAAAACCAAGGTTGGGCCTTGCTGGAGGAGTTTTCTTCAAAGCGAACAGTCAAGGGGGTCCCATAAATCCCCAACCGCGTAAGGAACGCAAAATCAAGGAACATAACACCAGTATGACGAAAACTAGGGCGGCAAGAGTGGAACAAAACACCAGGCATAAGGCCGAGCCTTCCACCCTTTACCAAGTATATAGATGCATTAATTAAATCAGAGATATTGTGATATCTCAACATATCCATGTTCCAACATGGAACAAACTTCAGCTTCACCTGCAACTAGCAACACTATAAGAAGGCCTGAGCAAAAGTGGTAACTTAGCCAAACAATAGTTTGCTAGGAAGGGATGGTTAGAGGCTTGACATGGCAATATGGGAGGCATGATATAGCAAGTGGTAGGTAGCATGGCATAGCAATAGAGCGAACAACTAGCAAGCAAAGATAGAAGTGATTTCGAGGGTATGGTCATCTTGCCTGAAATTCCGCTAGGAAGAAGATCAAGTCCATGAAGAAGACAATCAGACGGAGTCGAACAAACCCTCACAACTCCGGAACGAAACCGAAGCTAACGAGAGAAGCAAACCAAAAAGAAGCAAACAACATGGTGAACACACAATCATAAACATGGCATGATGCACAATCAAGTATGATGCATGTCCGGTTTAAATCAGGCATGGCATGGCAAGGTGCACAAACAATACTACCAATTAAGTGGAGCTCAATATGCAACGAGTTGCATATTGACAAAACACCACATCAATTATTTAGTTCTCTCCCGTTTATGTGCCCAACAATATTAAATGTTATTAAACATGGCAAGGGTTGATGCATAATTAAACTACACTATCTAAGCAATTTAAATGGGGCCGGAAACAACAAACTACAATTCCGAAAAAATCCCCACATGCATTTAGCAATTTAAATGCAAACACAATTTTAAACATTTTAAATGTTGTTATCATGATGCGAATGACAAATGCAAGTTTTAAGCAATTTTATGAAAATGTTGACATGAGCATGATACGAGGCATTTGTCGCCATGGCAGAAGGGAAAGGGTGCCACGGCGGCGAAACGGAAATGGATCCACGGCAACATCCCGATGATCCGACAACTCATCGAGATGTCGGTGCAAACGAAAGTGTGGATGTGCAGAACATGCAAAACATGGTGGGGTGATCCCGGTTAACGGGTTCCCACGGGTCGACGCATGGCAAACGAGGAGGACCGTGCAAGCGGCAAATTCGAACACGGTGCAAACGCGGGCATCTCATACAACATGCATTCGTTCACGGGCGGCGTCTCGGGGTTATACCTTCGAAGCGTGCATTTTTGGAATGGATCAAGTTCGACAGGACGTAGGGGAAGTACGCGTTCTCGGGACGGTCGTAGTGGAAGTAGTGGTTCATGTTTCGAAGAGGAACTTGACAAATTCAAATCCCTTCGGGGTTGTCGTGGTACTTGCGGTCTCGGCGATGGTAGTCGTTCACGTTCGGAGAGGAACTTGATGTACCCATGTGCTTCACGGGTCGTCGTTGAACTTGACGAAATCCATCCGTAGGTAGCCGTCTGTGGTCGTACTCACGTTGACGTGCAACACGATGGTCTTGATGGATCGTAGTCGAACTTGGCGGTCCATATGGTCACCGAAACGAACAACATGAGGGCTTCGAGTGGGCAGCAGCAAGGTGGCGATGGTGGTGGTCAGCGGCAGGAAGCAGGCACGGGGCTCGGCGAGGTGAAGTACCAGGATGGGGGAAAAGTCGTGGCTTCCGGAGGTGAACGACGGAGGGGTGCAGAGGAGGCAAGAAGGCGCGGCGACGGCCTGGACTTGGGCAGGAGGCCGAGCGCTGTGAGCGCGGGATGATGGTGGCGACGCCGTTGTCGGCGACGTCCTCGGCCCGAAGTAGGGGAGGCGGAGCTGAGGAGGGGGCGGAGCAGAGGAACGAAGTGGACGGCGACTAAGGCAGGGGCTCCGGTCCGCTGCTGTAGTTGACGCCGACAGCGCAGGCGAGGCAGGGAGACGGTGCGGCGCTCGCCGGTGATGAGGAGGAAGCAGGGGCACCGGACTGCAGCAACGGCGCTGGGGAAGGCGACGGCGCCGGGCAACACGCGGACATGGAGGAGAGGGAGGACGCGGCGGTGGCAGGAGGAAGAACGAGCGAGGGGGCGCTCTCTCGGTGGAGGCGACGAGGGGATCGGGCGCAGGGGGATCCTCTCCGTGGCAGCGACGTGTGGCGGTGGCACGGGAATGAGGGGGGAGAGATGGGGATCGGGAGAGAGCATGGTGAGGGGCTAGGGTTATAGGCGCGACTGGGCCTTGGGCCAAACGGACTGCGGGGAAGCAGGCCGGCCTGGCTGCTGGGCTCACTTCTCTCTCTCACTCTAAAGAAAAAGAAAACAAAACAGAGATAAGAAAGAAAAGAAAGGGAGTTAGGGGAAGAAGTTGGACAAGCGGATAATTTTCCCGGACTCAAAAAAATGTGCTTGTTCCGAGAAAATAGAAAAGGCCATGATTGAAAGATTTAAATTCAAACTCATTTGATTGAAATTCAAATGATTTGAATAGGAAGTGAGGGTTGGGAATATATCTGGCCATGGGCCGGGCTGGGCCGGGCCTGAAAAAGCCCACGGCCAAATCTGAGGCCCAGGCCCGCCCAGACCCTACCATCGGGCCTAATTTTCAAGCCCAAGCCCGGCCCATCTTGTAAAAAGCCCTGAAAAGCCCTTAGGGCTTAGGGCCGTGGGCCGGGCCTCTTCCTTAAAATGCCAATATGCAAAGCCCAAGCCCGGCCCATGGGCAAGCCCATCGGGCTTAGGCCCAGGATTTTAGGGTCGGGCCTGGGTGGGCCGACAGGGCCGGGCCTGAGATGGCCAGGACTAGTTGGGAAGGTCCAAAAATGTTCGGATTTTTGGTGGAGCTCCGGAATATGATGAAAGAATATATGGCAAGGTTGGAGACCAAGAATTAAGATAACAAAGGCATTGGGATAATTTGCAAGTGTGTTATGGTGATTTCCACATTAAAGAAATATTTAATATAGCTCCCTAATATTGGGAGGATATGTTATAAAGAGAAGTCACCCTTCCCTCGATTTAAATAGATCAACCATCTATGCAATTTATTAGTTGAGTTGAGATGCAAAGATTAATGACATGATGGCATGGTGACATGATGCAATGAAAAAATAAAATAGCAAGCACAAAAGAAACACACGGTGATAACGAAAATATGGAAGTCTTCTGAAGCGTCGGTCTCGGGGCGTCACAACACTCCTCCACTTACAAGAGATCTTGTCCCGAGATCTAAGGATGGCGCCGGAGAGAAACGGAAGAGGAAGAGGTAAAACAAAGTTGCTTCTTTGACAAACGAGTGAAACCAATGAACCTTGAGAGGTTGAAAACTTGAAAGAAGAATACGACAGAGTTGAACAAAATTGAGAAGACTCCGGTAGAAAAGAGAAACAAGGAACACCATGTGAACCTTGGAGCTTGCGAAACTATGAATGACGGGCAAAATGGACAAGAAGGAATTGAAACCACTCTGGTTGAAACGAGATAAACAAGGAGCAAGGGAGAACAAATTCGAACAACACTCCGGTTGAAAAGAGATAAAAGACTTGATAAGATGAAAAGAACTTGAAAAGAAAACACAACACACCGGTTAAATGGATAAGCAAGGAAAGAACACGATCTTCACAATTCGAGATGATGAGCGAAGAGAGCAACATCACATTGCCTCCGGAAGAAGGAATAGAAGATAGATCATTAGAATAAAAGAATGGAGAAGGAAATGCCAACTTCTGCCACAAATGAACTAGGAAAGCCTCCTTGCAAGAAGGTTAGAACGGAGTTGTTGGAAAACTATCAACGAAAAGAATAAGCTTGAAGTGGGCTTATGGAAACAACTCAAAACCTAGAGGTGTATACATGCCACTACGGAAAACAATTGATTGCTTGAGAGCGACACGGAGATGAAAACTTGATTCGCCGCGAGAATAGGAGAAAATCTTGGATCATTGATAAGCACTACGAATAGCAACATTCCCAATGGAAGGCTTTAGGTGAAATCTAACCCAAGATAGCTCGAATGAAGAAATGATGGGTTTAAATATCTCATTCTTGACAACATGTGAATCATGAAACATGAATGAAACTGTTAAAATGACATAACACCAACTCAAAAGATATTGCAGAAAGAATTGCACTTTGGAATGCAAGATGAAGAATACTTGAACTCCTCAAAACAAAACATGTGTTGAGAACCATGTTTATTTTGAAGTATGACTTGACGGATCATAACTTCGAGAGAAATCTTGAAGAACAATTGAAGAATGAAAAGAATCCTTGACGAACCACCATGAAGAAACTCCATGAAGAACTCCGGTAATAAAAGGATGATAGAAAGAAAGAGAAGTTTAAAACACAAGGTGAAGCCTTGCAGTGATAAGATGAAGCTTTGAAATGATATAACCGAGAAAACTTGGAACTCCGGAAAGAAAGATGAACAAATGAAATAAAGAATTTTGATGAACCTCCGGAATAAGGAATTGAATTTACTCGATGAAACAAGAATAAGAATTACATTATGCTCATCCTTCACCAATTAAATTGATGACAAGCAATGGATTTGGCATACTACTTATTCTCGTAGAAAGGATTAAGATAGATATGGCGCAAACTTGGGAAGGTCTTCAACGAACCACCGGTAGGATTGGAAAGAACGAATGAATTGATATGATAACAAGAGAAAAGGAATCTTGAACGAACCAACATACGTATTGAAAACGAACAAAGTAAAGGGGTGCATCACCGGTAAGAATTAGAGAACGAATGAAGATACTTGAGGGAATTTAGATACAAGTGAACGCAGAGATCCCGAGCTGATTAGATAATACTTGAATGATGCACCGGTATGATTTGGAGAACGAGAGCTGAAAGCTTGAATGAATAATTCTGAGATAATGGGCTCCGGAGAATCAAACTGAAAAGACTCCTGAAATGCTCCGGATGGGTGAAAAGAATTTTCACAATTGAAAACAATTATGAGAGGATGGCATCAAGCTAGAACCATGAATCTTGGAGAGAATGGAGCAAGATTTAAGAGAAACTCTTCTTCGGTCTTCAAATCCGAGAATGACGATGAGAAACACCACCATGAATTGTTGAGACACTCCGGAATGAAAATTGGAAAGGTTGAACCAACGATGAAAAAATTTGAAAGATCTTGGAGAAAGACATATGACTGATGATAACCCATTCTTACGTCAAACTTTGAAAAAAAAATTAGAAGCTCCGGGAAAATTAGAAGAGTCAGGTAAGATCCTGGGAAAAGACTTGTGGGTTAGGGCCCACTCAAAAGAACCACCGTTGAACGATTGCTAGGAAAGAGAGATTGCACCGGTTGATTTAAATGGCTTGAATGACATAACAACCTCAAAATAACTTGAACAGATCTTGAATGAAAAGACGAGCCTTCTGAGATATCTTCAGCACTCCGGAACAATTAAATAGCGAGAAGTGGATGATTAAGAGGTGCACCGGTAAGAGAAAAACATTTGAAACAAGGAAAATATATGATCGACAAAGCTTGAATTTAATCCATTGGAGAAGAAAGAGAACGAATAATGATGAAGTTAAGGCTCCGTTAGTATCTTCCCGAGAATCACCGGATAAGAACATTTACGGAAAAGAATGGAGAGACTTCCCATCTATAAGATGGATACTTGATTAAGAAATCTGAGTCCTTGAAGAAAAAGGGTGGGAGGGCGGGGAAAACAAAGACAACTTCGGACGGATGAAGCAAACACCGTTGCAAAGAACTGAGAATTGATCTCGCGAATGTTGAAATGATCGGATCCACTTGAAAAAGAGCACGTCGGTTGGAAAAGAATTGGCATGACAATCTCGATGATCAAGAAGCATCCGTTATACGAGTTATGGAAATACTCCCGAACTCCCGCCCCAGTACTGGGTGGCGTCGAGGTGATCTAACCAACAACTACATAAAAGAGATTTTCGATGTCGGCGAAACTCAGGTATTCCAGAACTGCAATGATAAAATTGTGACAACAACACCTCGGAGCTCAACTCCCCAGGACACTACCACAACCCCTAAATGTCAGGAGGCACCAAGAACAATGTTCTCATCACAAAACCATTGGAACGATTCCAAGATACCCGCGTGATCCTAAAAAAATTTAGTGATATTTGAGGAGAGGAAAGTCAAAACATCTACGTCAGGAGACCTCACCAGAGCGACGAAGAGACTGAGGAGTAAAAAGAATCCTACTCTCCGATATATATAATCCTAAGACTCAAAACAATTTTTTTCTAGACTCAACAACGTCAGCGATTCGATCAAGCAGGGATGGCTCTGATACCAACTTGTAACGCCCACGATGCGGCTATATCTCCCACGTGTCGAGGCACAACTTGGAGGCATAACCGCATGGTGGTTTTGTCGCAAGAAGGGTCATCTTCACACAATCCCATTTAATGAACAAGAATTGGATAACGAGTTTGCTTACAGTCGCCACTTCACACAATACATAAATTAAACATACATCATTCAGAGTACAATCAAGGTCCGACTACGGAACAAAAATGAAAGAAGACAACCCCAAATGCTAGATCCCCGATCGTCCCAACTGGGCTCCACTACTGATCATCAGGAAACGAAACCCGATCCCCGATCAACTGGGCGTCACCTGCACTGGTATCCTCGGCACCTGCAACTGTTTTGGTAGAATCTGTGAGTCACGAGGACTCAGCAATCTCACACCCGCGAGATCAAGACTATTTAAGCTTATAGGAAGGATGGGGTAATGAGGTGGAGCTGCAGCAAGCACTAAGCAAATATGGTGGCTAACATACGCAAAAGAGAGCGAGAAGAGAAGCAACGCACGTCCGAGAAGCTAGAAATGATCAAGAAGTGATCCTGAAGCTACTTACGTTCAAGCATAACACTAGACCGTGTTCTCTCCCCGGGCTCCGCCGAAAAGAGACCATCACGGCTACACACGCGGTTGATGGATTTTAATTAAGTCAAGTGTCAAGTTCTCTACAACCGGACATTAACAAATTCCCATCTACCACATAACCGCGGGCACGGCTCTCGAAAGTTTATACCCTGCAGGGGTGTCCCAACTTAGCCCATCACAAGCTCTCACGGTCAACGAAGGATATTCCTTCTCCCGGGAAGACCCGATCAGGCTCGGAATCCTGGTTATAAGACGTTTCGACAATGGTAAAACAAGACCAGCAAGACCACCCGACTGTGCCGACAAATCCCGATAGGAGCTGCACATATCTCGTTCTCATGGCACACCGGATGAGACATCCTACGAGTAAAACCAAGCCTCAAGTTTCCCCGAGGTGGCCCCACAGTCTACTCGGTTCGGACCAGCACTCAGAGGAGCACTGGCCCGGGGGGGGGGGTTAAAATAAAGATGACCCTCGGGCTCGCGAAAACCCAAGGGAAAAGGCTTAGGTAGGCAAATGTAAAACCAAGGTTGGGCCTTGCTGGAGGAGTTTTATTCAAAGCAAACTGTCAAGGGGGTCCCATAAATCCCCAACCGCGTAAGGAACGCAAAATCAAGGAACATAACACTGGTATGACGAAAACTAGGGCGGCAAGAGTGGAACAAAACACCAGGCATAAGGCCGAGCCTTCCACCCTTTACGAAGTATATAGATGCATTAATTAAATAAGAGATATTGTGATATCCCAACATATCCATGTTCCAACATGGAACAAACTTTAGCTTCACCTGCAACTAGCAACGCTATAAGAAGGGCTGAGCAAAAGCGGTAACTTAGCCAAACAACGGTTTGCTAGGAAGGGATGGTTAGAGGCTTGACATGGCAGTATGGGAGGCATGATATAGCAAGTGGTAGGTAGCGCGGCATAGCAATAGAGCGAACAACTAGCAAGGAAAGATAGAAGTGATTTCGAGGGTATGGTCATCTTGCCTGAAATTCCGCTAGGAAGAAGATCAAGTCCATGAAGAAGACAATCAGACGGAGTCGAACGAACCCTCACAACTCTGGAACGAAACCGAAGCTAACGAGAGAAGCAAACCGAAAAGAAGCAAACAACATGGTAAACACAATCAAGTATGATGCACAATCAAGTATGATGCATGTCTGGTTTAAATGAGGCATGGCATGGCAAGGTGCACAAACAATACTACAAATTAAGTGGAGCTCAATATGCAATGAGTTGCATATTGACAAAACACCACATCAATTATTTAGTTCTCTCCCGTTTATGTCCCCAACAATATTAAATGTTATTAAACATGGCAAGGGGTGAAGCATAATTAAACTACACTATCTAAGCAATTTAAATGGGGCCATAAACAACAAACAACAATTTCGAAAAAATCCCCACATGCATTTAGCTATTTAAATGCAAACACAATTTTAAACATTTTAAATGTTGTTATCATGACGCGAATGACAAATGCAAGTTTCAAGCAATTTTATGAAAATGTTGACATGAGCATGATACGAGGCATTTGTCGCCATGGCAGAAGGGAAAGGGAGCCACAGCGGCGAAACGGAAATGGATCCACGGCAACATCCCGATGATCCAACAACTCATCGAGATATCGGTGCGAACGAAAGTGTGAATGTGCAGAACATGCAAAAGATGGTGGGGTGATCCCGGTTACCGGGTTCCCACGGGTCGACGCATGGCAAACGAGGAGGACCGTGCAAGCGGAAAATTCGAACACGGTGCAAACGCGGGCATCTCATACAACATGCATTCGTTCACGGGCGGCGTCTCGGGGTTATTCCTTCGAAGCATGCATTTTCGGAACGGATCAAATTCGACGGGATGTAGGGGAAGTAGGCGTTCTTGGGGCGGTCATAGTGGAAGTAGTGGTTCACGTTTCGAAGAGGAACTTGACGAATTCAAATCCCTTCGGGGTTGTCGTGGTACTTGCGGTCTCGGCGACGGTAGTCGTTCACGTTCGGAGAGGAACTTGATGTACCCATGTGCTTCACGGGTCGTCGTTGAACTTGACGAAATCCATCCGCAGGTAGCTGTCCGTGGTCGTACTCATGTTGACGTGCAACGCGATGGTCTTGATGGATGGTAGTCGAACTTGGCGGTCCATATGGTCATCGAAACGAAGCAACATGAGGGCCTCGAGTGGGCAGCAGGAAGGTGGCGATGGTGGTGGTCAGCGGCAGGCAGCAGGCACGGGGCTCGGCAAGGTGAAGCAGCAGGATGGGGGAAAATTCGTGGCTTCTGGAGGTGAATGACGGAGGGGTGCGGAGGAGGCAAGAAGGCGCGGCGACGGCCTAGACTCGGGCAGGAGGCCTAGCGCTGCGAGCGCGCGATGATGGTGGCGACGCCGTTGTCGTCAACGTCCTTGGCCCGAAGTAGGGGAGGCGGAGCTGAGGAGGGGGCGGAGCCGAGGAACGAAGTGGACGGCGACTAAGGCAGGGGGCTCCGGTCCGCTGATGTAGTTGACGCTGATAGCGCAGGCGAGGTAGGAAGATGGTGCGGTGCTCGTCGGTGATGAGGAGGAAGCAGGGGCGTCGGACTGCAGCAACGGCGCTGGGGAAGGCGACGGCGCCGACCAACGCACGGACATGGAGGAGAGGGAGGACGCGGCGGTGGCAGGAGGAAGAACAGGCGAGGGGGAGCTCTCCCGGTGGAGGCGACGAGGGGATCGGGCGCAGGGAGCTCCTCTCCGTGGCAGCGACGTGTGGCGGCGGCACGGGAGCGAGGGGGAGAGATGGGGATTGGGAGAGAGCGTGGTGAGGGGCTAGGGTTATAGGCGCGACTGGGCCTTGGGCCAAATGGACTGCGGGGAAGCAGGCCGGCCTGGCTGCTGGGCTCTCTTCTCTCTCTCACTCTAAAGAAAAAGAAAACAAAACCGAGATAAGAAAGAAAAGAAAGGGAAGTTAGGGGAAGAAGTTGGACACGCGGATAATTTTCCCGGACTCACAAAAATGTGCTTGTTCCGAGAAAATAGAAAAGGCCATGACTGAAAGATTTAAATTCAAACTCATTTGATTTAAATTCAAATGATTGGAATAGGAAGTGAGGGTTGGGAATATATCTGGCCATGGGCCGGGCCGGGCTTGGGCTGGGCCTGAAAAAGCCCACGGCAAAAAACTGAGGCCCAGGCCGTCCCAGACCCTACCATCAGGCCTACTTTTCAAGCCCAAGCCCGGCCCATCTGGTAAAAAGCCGTGAAAAGCCCTTAGGGCTTAGGGCCATGGGCCGGGCCTCTTCCTTAAAATGCCAATATGCAAAGCCCAAGCCCATCCAGGCCCTATTGGTGGGATCAAAACTCAGGCCCAAGCCCGGCCCATGGGCAAGCCCATCGGGCCTACGCCCTGGATTTTAGGGCCAGGCCTGGGTGGGCCGACAGGGCCGGGCCTGAGATGGCCAGGACTAGTTGGGAAGGTCCAAAAATGTTCGGATTTTTCGTGGAGCTCCGGAAATGATGAAAGAATATATGGCAAGGTTGGAGACGAGGAATTAAGATAACAAAGGCATTGGGATAATTTGCAAGTGTGTTATGGTGATTTCCACATTAAAGAAATATTTAATATAGCTCCCTAATATTGGGAGGATATGTTATAAAGAGAAGTCGCCCTTCCCTCGATTTAAATAGATCAACCATCTATGCAATTTCTTAGTTGAGTTGAGATGCAAAGATTAATGACATGATGGCATGATGACATGATGCAATGCAAAAATAAAAGAGCAAGCACAAAAGAAACACACGGTGATAACGAAAATATGGAAGTCTTCTAAAGCGTCGGTCTCGGGGCGTCACAATTATCCTCGATGGCAACAATACAATACGTGCCTTGCTGCCCCTACTGTCACTGGGAAAGGACACCGCAAGATTGAACCCAAAGCTAAGCACTTCTCGCATTGCAAGAAAGATCAATCTAGTAGGCCAAACCAAACTGATAATTCGAAAAGTCTTGCAAAGATAACCAATCATACATAGAAGAATTCAGAGAAGATTCAAGTATCATAAACCCACAATTCATCGGTCTCAACAAACACACCGCAAAAGAAGATTACATCGAATAGATGTCCACAAGAGAGGGGGAGAACATTGTATTGAGATCCAAAAAGAGAGGAGAAGCCATCTAGCTAATAACTATGGACCCGAAGGTCTGAGGTAAACTACTCACACATCATTGCAGAGGCTATGGTGTTGATGTAGAAGCCCTCCGTGATCGATGCCCCCTCCGGCGGCTCCGGAAAAGGCCCCAAGATGGGATCTCACGGGTACAGAAGGTTGCGGTGGTGGAATTAGGTTTTTGGCTCTGTATCTGGTAGTTTGGGGGTACGTAGGTATATATAGGAGGAAGAAGTACGTCGGTGGAGCAATGTGGGGCCCACGAGGGTGGAGGGTGCGCCCAGGGGGGGTAGGCGCGCCCCCCTACCTCGTGCCCTCTTGGTTGATGTCTTGATGTAGGGTCCAAGTCCTCTGGATCACGTTCGTTCCGAAAATCACGTTCCCGAAGGTTTCATTCCGTTTGGACTCCGTTTGATATTCTTTTTCTGTGAAACTCTGAAACAGGCAAAAAACAGCAATTCTGGGTTGGGCCTCCGGTTAATAGGTTAGTCCCAAAAATAATATAAAAGTGTATAATAAAGCCCATTAATGTCCAAAATAGAATATAATATAGCATGGAACAATCAAAAATTATAGATACGTTGGAGACGTATCAAGCATCCCCAAGCTTAATTCCTGCTCGTCCTCGAGTAGGTAAATGATAAAAACAGAATTTTTGATTGTGGAATGCTACTTGGCATAATTTCAATGTAATTCTCCTAATTGTGGTATGAATATTCAGATCCGAAAGATTCCAGATAAAGGTTTAATATTGACATAAAATTAATAATACTTCAAGCATACTAACTAAGCAATTGTGTCCTCTCAAAATAACATGGCCAAAGAAAGTTCATCCGTACAAAATCATATAGTTTAGTCATGCTCCATTTTCGTCACACAAGAATGCTCTCATCATGCACAACCCCAAGCAATTGTTTCATACTTTAGTAATCTCAAACTTTTTCAACCTTCACGCAATACATGAGCGTGAGCCATGGATATAGCACTATGGGTGGAATAGAATATAATGATGGGGGTTATGTGGAGAAGACAAAAAAGGAGAAAGTCTCACATCAACGCGGTTAATCAATGAGCTATGGAGATGCCCATCGATTGATGTTAATGCAGGGAGTAGGGATTGCCATGCAACAGATGCACTAGAGCTATAAATGCATGAAAGCTCAACAAAAGAAACTAAGTGGGTGTGCATCCAACTTGCTTGCTCATGAAGACCTAGGGCATTTGAGGAAGCCCATTGTTGGAATATACAAGCCAAGTTCTATAATGAAAAATTCCCACTAGTATATGAAAGTGACAAAACAAGAGACTCTCTATTAGGAAGATCATGGTGCTACTTTGAAGCACAAGTGTGGAAAAAAGGATAGTAGCATTGTCCCTTTTTATTCTCTTTTTTTGGGCCTTCTTTTTTTATTTGGCCTTTCTCTTTTTTTATTGGGACAATGCTCTATGAATGATGATCATCACACCTCTATTTATTTACAACTCAATGATTACAACTCAATACTAGAACAAAGTATGACTCTATGTGAATGCCTCTGGCGGTATACCGGGATAACAATGAATCGAGAGTGACATGTATGAAAAATTATGAACGGTGGCTTTGCCACAAATACGATGTGAACTACATGATCATGCAAAGCAATATGACAATGATGACACTACAAAAAAAATACACTTCCGTGATGATACGTGTTTGTCACAGTAGGTCGCGTTTTTTGTCATGCATGTACATCCATGACAAATTTATGACAGAATCAAGATAGTCATACATGTGCTGTCGTAGAAGTGTTCCATGACATTACCAAAATTATCATCACGGAAGTGTCCACTTCCATGACGATAAATCGCGCGTCACGGAAGTGCTTTCGTCAAGGGTGACCGACACATGGCATCCACCATAACGGAACACCGTTAAGCTATCGAGTCGGGTTTTGGATCCGATAACCCGTTAACAGCCCCGACCAATGGGGATTTTCCACGTGTAAAATCATCATTGGCTGGAGGAAACACGTGTCGGCTCATCGTTGGGACAGATGTCATCCACTCATTGGACAGAAGGCGCCTATGATACGTCGACACGTGGCACGGCCCAACAGAGGCCCATTCCTATGAAAAGGCCGGCCCGTATGACTTGGTCAAAAGGTGGCGGGCCGGCCCATGGAAAGCCTGTTAACGGCCTGTTCGCATATAGCCCATTTACAGCCCGCTAACCCAAGGCCCGTTACGCCCTATCCGAATTAGGCCCAGTAGCATCATCTGGGCCATCCAATATGATTCCAGCCCGTTTTCACTTCTAGCCCATGTATGGCCCATGACGTCTTTCGGCCCATATGAGGCCCTATGTAACTCTTGGCCTATTAACGGCCCGTGGTGAAACTGGCCCGTAATGAACAGTGTATCACTTTATACCCATTAACGGCCCGTTATTCCGTTGGGCCGTTTCCAGCCCATGTTATCTTTCGGCCTTCCCAGAGCCCATTTATTCTTGGGCTCATTTCCAGCATTCGTTTACTTACGGCCCGTTACTGTCATTTTCTGCTTGTGGGCCAAAGTCAGCCCGTGGTTACAGTCGGCCCGTTTGTGGTCCGTTAATATGTTGGGCCGTTTTCATAGCGTCATCAAATACGGCCTATTAACGATGGCCCGTTATGGTCGGCCCATGAACGGACGATTCCAACTCTAGCCCGTTTACGGCCATAATGCGGCCTGTTATTGGCCCATGTTTGGCCAATCGATCATACGACCCGTATAAGGCCCATTGATGATACGGCCCGTAGAAGGCCCATTGTTTCTACGGCCCGTAGAAGGCCCATTGTTTCTACGGCCCGTAGAAGGCCTACTGTTTCTATGGCCCGTAGAAGGCCCACTGTTTCTATGGCCCGTAGGAGGCCCAGTGTCACTACAGTAAGTATTAGCCCATGGTTATTGTGGCCTAGTTTAAAAAAATAGGTTATTGCAGCCACTAGCAAACGGCGGAAAAAGAACTGCACTGACTACAAGCAAACAAATAAACAAGACAACAAGGAAATAAATAAGCAAGCAACTTATGCTAGGCTATCACGGCTATTACACATATTACATCCACTAGGCATCAAAGTTCGCCACCAGTGATCATAAAGCGCAACGAAGAAGCAGATTACAAAAACTGGGCACCATTGCAGCGTAACAAAATAATACTGAACCGAGACCACTTCCAAGACAGTTCAAGAAAGGTTAGCCTTGCGGGGGAACTGCTGCGCAAGCTGCTGAGCAAGGCTGTGAGACCGGCCTAGCATGTTGGTCATAGCTTCCAGGTGTAGCTGTTTAGCGATGACGTTCTCATTGGCGTTCTCCGCAATCTTTCTTAGAGATAGGACTTCAAGTCGAAGTTGAGTTGCAGAATGCCTTTCTGCTAGAACTTGGGACTGAAGAAGTCGAACTGATCCAGGCAACAAATTCTGTGAGCTTGTCTGACTGTTAGTCTCAAGTAACTTGAACAATGCATCAAGACAAGACTTTGGGGTTGTCTTGCTATCTTCAAGATGTTTTGCCTTCTTTGGTGCAATATATGTTGGGTTTGTCTCACAGCCTTCAGCCGACTTGTGCATGCCATCAGGCATATCACCCTGAAACAAAGCAGAGAGATGACAGGTTTTGCACGTGTATAAAAAAAGATGATAATTGTTCTGTCAACTCTATCCAATTTCAAATTAGAAAATAAAGAGTAAGTTCAAAAATATCAATAGCATAATTTGGCATTGTTCATAATGCGGGGAGCTTCACCACACTACTGGATTACCATGTCAACATAGCAAGCATAGATGAAGGTCAAAGAAAATCATTGTATCTATTTTGGATAATGTGCATGGCATGTTGTTCATATCATCAGCCACATCAGTAAGATAAAACAGGAGATGACAAGGTGCAAACGTGGGCTGCTTCACCACACACTGGATTATAGATCCACGAAAACAAGCATACATATAGGGAGTATTAAGTAATGTGCATGGTATGAATAAGGAATTTGGTTTTACAAGTAAAACTTAGAACTTACGGTTCTTACGAACATGCATTTTGGTAGAAACAACAAACTAAATAGCAGTAAATGATAGGGAGTATGAGCAAATTAAACAGTAGTTGAGGATAAAGGCTTTAGAAGGACTGACTTACATTAACAGTTAACACCGGCTTTATAATGCCCTTCTCCATGTCAAGGGAAGGATAACTCAAGAATTTCAGCACAGAATCTTCTTCATAAGAATTGCTTGTACTCTACATTTTGTAGAGAGTAATTATAGATATGATAATACTGGAAGGGATAGAGGATAATGAAGATAAGATGCAGATTGATGCTACATAATCAACTACCAATCCCTGGAAGTACAAGCGTTACAGGACAAAATGTACTGACAAGAGCAATGGGCTACACTTCTGCACTGGTATTGTCTGTGTATTCTACTTGTGGTAAGATTAAATATAGATCTGATCTTTTTTAGTAAATGGTGGGCGAGGGAGATAAGATGCAGAATGCTACAAAATGAACCAATCCCTCTTCCCATAATACAAGAGTGTTTTGAACACTGGTGTACTATACAAAACGTTCTTATATTATGGGACGGAGGGAGTAGCTGTTAATGTAAGTGCAGTGATAGACCACGTTCAGTCCTTACAAGAGGACTACAGAGCTAAACCTCTTCAAAAGCATTGGGCTGATTCTAAATTTATGTAAGAGTCCATACGGATCTTATAATGTCCACCAAATGGACGATTACATGGCTAACATGTGCAGTGATGCTACATAATCAAACAGCTTTGAAAGTAAGTATGGTCATACAGGGCAAGAGGTACTCACAAGAGCAATGCAGTGTGCAGTATAGTTGTGAGATTCTGTGGTCCCTTGAGAACGAATGTTCTTCTGCTAACAGTTTTCGTACAAGTGAGACATTAAGGCAAATGCAGAAATGTAGTTCAAATTGTGATGTGATATCATAGACAGTACCTTACGCTGCAGCCGAGACCAATGTGTAACAAGATTATTCCAGTCACCGTCGGATAAATGTAGCACCGGAGACTTAACAGAAATTTCGTTCAGAGGCTTGCCATCGAAGTGCGCTTGCCTCAGGTAGGAACGATACTTCATCAACGAGTGCTTGAAAAGCGCAACCAACCCTTGCTCGTCATCACAATCCAGTTTCCTCCTCGCCTATTTAAAAGAATGAAATCTTGTGTCTTCTGTCAGCAGAGACATATGCAGTAATGACCATGAATAACATTAGTACATTACTTACGCGTAAGTTGCGGAGGAAGACTGGAAATTGTTCTGTGTCTGCGGTATAATCTTTCCATGAAGGAAAGATGCGCACAAAGTTCCTGACAACAACATAAGCTTCCTCTTCTAAACTGGGAAGAAATGGAACAGGGGTCCTATTTGCTGCAATTGGGGCTCTCTCTGGTTCGAAAAGGGATTTGGCAACTGGATTTGGTGTACTCTTTGCTGGAATGGGGGTTTTGCGTCGTACAGCTGGTGCTATGTCAACTGGCATAATCATACTGTTTGCTGCAGTTGGGGTCTGCTGAGATGGGGCATCAGAAATGACCAGTGTAGTAGGGCTAGAGTCTGCTAGAGTTGGAGTATTTTGTGGGTCAGGTGATATTGCAACTACACCTAATGGGCTATTTGATTTATCAGGTGCCACTACCTTTTCCAAATACTTTGCTTGTGCTCCTCCACGATCAGCAATCGCCCTCTTCCTTTTGAATGTCTGATACACAAGAACAGCATTTGAATGGATAAATATGGTATGATGACAGATGGAATATGTACTGAAAATGGATAGGCAGGGCGTATTCACATACACGATGTGTAAACTAAGCTAATGGCAGTTCAACAAAGTAGAAGCAATGCAAAGCATCAGTTGCAAGATATGTGCGAGCAACGTAACCTTGGAAAGTTAGAGCAAGTACCTTGATGGGTGAATAAGATAGGGCATCTTCCTCTGATTCCTCCACTAGGGAGCTACATTGACTTAGGTCTCCCTCTAGCTCAGAATCACTGTTAGGATCATATTCTGAGCATGAATCTGTAGGTGGAGAGCATTTGCATTGCATTGCATCCAGACTTGATTTCAGTCCCTTAATGCCAAGTTTGACAATGATGGCATTGTTCTGCTTTATTCTTTTCATGCGCGCAAGCTCATAATCATTATGATGCTGTTCAGAATCTGAGATTCATGAAAACATAAAAAGTAGTCAGATTATCTATGGAATGCATTGCGGATTCAACTTGGAGAGTGTCTCCCTATAAACCCCTGCATATGCAAAGTTCACCTCCCTAACCGTGCTGACCAGACCACACACAGAAATACAAACCCCTTATGTCTCTATAACAGGCAGGCACACATTTCAAAACTGAAGTAGGAACATTAGAATCATATGAAATTCGTATTTGAACAAATAAACTAAGCAATTATGAGTGGCGTAATGTTTAGCTTCAAGGGTGGAGTGTTGGTAGTGCGACACAAAGCAAGTAGGAAGATTGTATTCCATGTAAAAGATCGAAACCTATGTAAAAGCTGGAAATGAAACTTTCTTTCTATACAATGCAGTGTTCGTTACCCACACATGATGGAAGAGATCACATAGAGAAATACTATTCACTCATGTCTACGGTTCCAGTATTTAGAAACAGGCTGGTCCACCCTAAAAGAATATTGACAACAAATATGACAAGGCAAGCATAGATGTAGTGAATCAATCATTTACTTGTGAGCTTACTAGGACAAGTATGCAGAATTGTAACTACAGTAAGAGACCGTCCAAAATCTGAATGAAGAATTTTGTCTAGCACTTATTGTTTGCAACTAATCGACGTGAATAATTGGATATTATATTGAATGAGTAAGAAAGACAAGTAAAATTGTCAACAAATCTAGCTTGCAGTAGTAATCTGGGTCAATGTCACTACGACCAACAATCCAAAATGACTAGTTTCTGTTCCGAGGGCCGGAATTTTGAAAACCCTGTGAACTTTAGAGGTACTAAAGATTACCGAAATACAACTGAACCATTAAGTGTAGGTAGCACTGAGCACACAACAAACCCTAATGATAGTCCTGCCTAATGAGTAATGAATCAATTAGAAAATGGGTGATGAGGAGTGGCTGCTGAGTGTTGAGGACGTATCTCAGGATAAATCGGGTTGGCTTGGTGGGTGCTGCACGCCTGAGCCCTGAACGGACTGGGAAGGTAGGCACGACGGCGTGCCCGGGCAGCGGTGGCGCTGTTGGGCGAGCGGCTCCTGGCCTCCTGTTAGTCCGGCGTCTCCTCCTAGAGTCATGCCGTCCGGGGACGGCAAGTCGCCGGCAAGGCAGGCGGCTGGGGGCGAGTAGAGATCGGAAGCGCGCAGCAGAACAGAGGGGAATCGGGGCCTGGGACGACCCAAAATCCCAGGGTGGGCTGGCCCACCGTGGGCACCCTGTAGAGATACACACCCGAGCGGCGAACATGCATTTTCGAAACTAATTTAGGAACATTTAGCTGACCAATTAAACAACTCTGTTTTAATAATATCAGATTCGTATTTGAACAACTAAGCTTGTTTAGCTTGATGGGTGGAGCAGTGCTATTATGACACGAAGCATGTATTCTGATCGTATAGTGAACATAAAAGGGGGAAACTCTAAGCATATTTTTTTAGCAAAAGAGGGTTTCCCCTCCGATTTCTATTGAAGAAACCACCACGGAACCAACATGATCAATTAAACCCTAAGCATGATCAATTAAACCGTATTATGGCTGTGCCATGGCAGATTTGAAGCTGCAAACCGGAGAAATGATATTTAGCATCCATTGTTTGCTTCGAACTAAGAACTAAATTCTAAGAGCTGAAAAGAAAGTAGAGTAACCAAGTTAAGATCTATTTTCTGGTTGAGATCAAAAAGTTGAGGAGATATGAAGTACCACCTCTCTTGCAGCGTCGTGTAGGCATCGGGGGTGCGATGGCTGTCGGTGGCGTTGAAGCAGATCTGCGACGGTAGACGGGTGCATCGGGGGATAAGTCCCGTTGCGGTGGAAGAGAAGGTCGTGTGAGCGGCCCCGGCAAAGAGGACGACGGCGCCGATGAAGCAAGAGGACGCGATGCAAGGCTAATGGTCCGTCGCCGTGGACGAGAAACGTCCATCTCTAGAAGTGGACGACACAGTCTTGGTAGGCGCTCCGGCATGGTGGAGGACGGTGGCGAGGGATGCGGTGGAGGACGGCGGCGATGGATGGGGTGGCGGACGGAGGCTGGTGTGGGGATGGGGTGTTCTAGCGCGGACGGTGTATGAATGGGAAAATGGAGGGAGAGGTACGGGGAACCATGTTTTTGGGACGCGCCTGTCTGAAATATGGGAAAGTTAGGAACTTAGCCCCCGTTTAAAATTTGGACGTCTCATCGGTTGGCGATAGGACGGTAATCTCGCATCTCGCCAATATTTGCCCAGAGCGATTTCGGGCGAGGAGAGGGTGGTTGGCGCCCATGGTTGGCGCCCACGGTGTATGAACGGGGCTGACAGGTAGGGCGGTTGTGTCACGTCTGAATGAAGTTACAAACCTGCCCCTATTGAAAATATTTGCCTACATCGATTTCGGCCGAGTCGAGTTTGTTTTGCCGCCCACCATGTATGAATGGGGAATGGAGGGAGAAACAGAGGTCTTTCGGACGAGCTTGAATCAAATGAGTTTTGCCGCCCATGTTTGACGCCCACCGTGTCGGAATGGGCTCAGAGGCGGTCGTGTCACGTCTAATTGAAGTTACTAACCTACCCCTATTTAGAGCAGTGGAAATCGGGCCGATGGATTGTCCGTGTAATGGGTAGACAGTAATTTCCATCTCCCAAACACTTGGCTCCGGGCAGCCGACGTGGGAGTGGACATTTTGCTGCTTCTTTCGAATTTTGGGACAATAAGCATCCACGTTTACCCTGGCAACTAAATTCGAATCCATTTTGTATTCCTATATGAATCTTTATAAATCATTCTATGTGTTTTTATATATCTTCAAAAGGACGACAAAGATGTATTCCACTGTCATATATGAATATGGTTTACAAATGCCGATACTCAAATTCAGAAACTAGAATCCAGTTTAAGGTGAATTCGAATATTTGGAACACTTCTTGTCCAACTCAAATGTCACACGCAGCATAATGTGTACTCCCATTTAGATATGTACACAAGCGATGTATCAAGATTCAAATACCGAGTCAATCAACCAAGAATGTACAGAACTAACAGACATATAAACACTTATAGAGTATATGGATCAATAATATCAACTAACATACATAAGCCAGGCCTCTGTACTTTTTTTGGCTACAACAGCATCCTTTTTTTAGCCAGCATCTTGGCCCTTTCCAATGCGTGCCACTTATGGTCCATCTATACTACTGCTATTGCTGAATGCACAATCAGCCCGATTGGCATATTTGTAGGCCTGGCACAACAATCCAAATGAAATGTCTCCGAGTCTTATCAATTGATACAGACTTGTGCTCAAATAAAATTACAAACCAAAAAACAAAAAAAACAATTATTACATGATCTCTAAAACAAATGGTTTGATTGATTACATGAACAGACAACACAAAGGTTATCCAACTATGGAAAGAACATTTCACCTATGATTTACCAAGTAGGAATTTAATTTCCTTTTTTCCTTTAGGACCTTAACAATCTGGTCAGTCTCAGCTTGCTTCGTTTTGAAATCCACCAAATATTTAATGGTTGTCTTGAGTACTGCTTGTGATTGTGTTGTTTGCTTCCTCAACATGTCAACTTCATCTCTAAGTGCAGAAGCAGAATCTCTTTCTACCACTAGTTTAGCCTCTAGAGCATCAGCAGTTGGCAATTCATAATGCACGATTGGGCCGGTGCCACTACTGTGGGATGATGCAACGTCCATGGGGACCTCGCTCTTTGATCTTGGGCTAACCTGTTTTGCCACTAAAGTTCCGATTGGATTCAGAAAAGTTGAAGTTAGCAAAACATCTCAACTGGGAGTTATAACAGCAAACCAGTTAAACAAACAAGGAATTAAAGAGTTTCAATTGGATGCTGAAAAGTAGTTATTAACATCATTGTAACCCGCTGTTGCAGCAGCGAAGCAGTTAAACAAACAAGTAGATATTTAAGTTAAGGCAAACAGGTAATTCTTAACAGTAAGTATCAAACACATAGATAGGCGCAGTCTACAATATGATTAACAGGCTGTGCCATTATGTAATCAATAGCAAACTAAATTAAGCCAAGCAACGTAATTGAACAATTTTGCAATAAGTGGCTAACTAAAATTCTGAGAAGCAGGTAACTGAACTTACGCTAGTTCTTTGTACAGGCACACTACAACTTCTTTTTCGCTTACAAGGTTGTACGAAGGAGTCCATGGCATCAATTGCTTGGATACGCAGTCCCAATACTTCTTTCTTCCCACACTGCATGGGTAAGTCGAATGGTTAATCTGGTAAGATGGTGCATCCTTGATATGTTATATGAGGACGTGTAGTCAGACTAGTTGTAGCCAAACACATCACACTAGCTTTTACTGTATATTTCATGTGATTACTTTTCACATATCGACATCTAAGCAATCTACAATAGGATGAAAAGACTGGCATCCTTCACATTATTGGCGAACTCAGTTCATACAAACAAGCAATTCAACCATTCTGTGGGTAAATCAAAAGCGCCACTGGAATATTTTTCACTATCCAATCTTACACGCAAAAAGGGGCGACGCCACCATAGGGGCTGGTATGGGCGTCCGCCTCAGGTGGCTGGAAAGTGTGCACCTAGTTTGAGTCGTCTAGGTTGGCCCACGCTAGTTTTGTTCGTCCCAACGCTAGCAGGCAATGTAAAAAATGAACAAAAATGTTTCAATTTGGATGGGCCAATAACATAAGTGCAAGGCAGGCCCTATAGCAGGCTCGCGGCCCAAACGAGCGCCTCCCATATCGATCGACAGCAGGAAAAATCCCAATTCATTCGCTCCAGCCTCCAGTCTGGTTTGCTCCTAACCTATCCGCCACTGGACAGACCAACACAGCACTTCCTCGCACCCTCGTTGAAGGGCGGTCGCCGGGCTTCAAGTGAATGGAAGGACAAGAAGATGAAGATCCAACCCTGGGTGTAGCCTGCATGGGAGGCAGCGGCGGCAGCACGGGCATGGCATCGATCTTGCGCAAACGGACAGTCGCAGCTTGCAAGAGTAGCATGCGCAACGAGCAGGTACATCATATCCCTGGTTATATCTAATTCAACTCTTCAATTTCTGGCCAATAGTTAAACCTGACGGTGTTGTAAAACTTCTTGTATGTAGGGAATCTATGAGAAAATGAAACCAATTTCTACTTATTTTATAACTCCCCCAATCAATACTGAACTGACTGAATCTGATGTATCTAATCAAGTTTCCGGTGCAAACATACAAGCTCATGTTGTTCTTGAGCCTGAAGTGTCTAATGAACAGACTGCTAATGAAGGATTTGATGCAAACATTTTACATGCTCCTGGTGATGAACATATAGTGTCTAATGAGGGATCTAATGCAAGCATTTTGCAAGCTCATTGAAGGATTTAGTGTCCAATGATGATCTACTATGTTGAGAGAGACAGAGATTTGCAGGCATTAATGACAAGCAAATTATTGTGCATTTTCATAGCTTGAGGAAATGTCGAGGCCATCTACCAGAAAGTCCCCGTATCATGACAACATAGCATAAATACTTTTCTAATCTGTTGTTTGAAACTATTGCCATACTTGTGCAGGATAGATATATTGATATGCAGTTTGTGCACTGGTTATATGTGCAATTACACATCGATATTTTCAGCCAGAGAACGAATAATTCAAGCAGGTACAGACCATGTTTGTAGTCCTTGTACACCATGTTGCATTTTGTGTTTTTTTGGTGCTTGCATCATTTAGTGTTTATAATCTGAACTACTTTGGATCATTAGCGGGTTTTCAAAGTGCATGTAGCTTCACATTTCTCAAGTTATGTTGATTTCCGGAGTGCAAGTACCTTCGTATTTTTTAAGTTAAATGTTCGCCCTGGTAACTTGAATTCGTGGATCAGCCACTTCACACAAATCATACACGAATGCCAGTACGAATTAAATGAAATGCAGGGACTTACGCTAGCTCGTTGTACAGGCTCACTTCAGCTCTGCTTGCGCTTGGGATGTTCCATGTACAAGTCCATGTTACCACTTGCTTGGATGTGCTCCTTGTATCCCCCTCTGCATTTTTGACACGGCGAATGGTTGATCAAATAAGAGGAATCGACCTTGATGTTGTACCGGAGGACAGATACTTACAAGGTTATACGGGTGTGCAGGATGTGTACCAGATCCCGTAACGCCGTCATGCTTCGCTAAAAAAATGGATTTGCTTGTTTCAGATGATATCTCCAGAAGAAATAAGAGTTAAAGTCAGAGTTGCATAGGCGTGTAAGCTAAGAGAGCAGTGAAAGTATATCCAAACATCGTCGGAACAGTGCACAAGGGAGTGATGTGTGGATACCTAGTTCGGGCCGGCGTTTGGCCATGCTCGCCTAGCTAGAGTGCGGGTCACTTCAGAGCCGTTGAGGGTGATGCGCTGGCGTTGGCTGGCTGCTACGATGCGGTGGACGAGACCGTTGGTGAAGCCCCAACGGTCTCGGGGGGCGGAGGTGCGACGATGTGCTCGGTGAAGTAGCCCCGATGAGCTGGGAGACGACGTCGGTGAAGCGCACCTGATGCGGTGGAACTCGGTGTCTGTGAGGCACGTCGGTTGCGACGGCCGACGTTGTCGGTGGACCACCCGGTGCAGTGGACGAGGGCGTAGATGAGGTAGCTCCGGTGCGGTGGTGAAGCGCGACCATCGTCTTCGTCGTCGTCCGGCACAGAGGTGGGGAACGGTGGGGAAAGAGACGAGACGAGGGGCGATTCGATGGTTGGCGGCGAATTAGGGATTTGAGCAATCTGGGCGCGGAAGGGGACGGTGGAGAAGAGAGATTTTGCAAGGCTGGAATTGGGGCCGCCAGATATTTCAATCCGAAACGTGGAAGCGCGAACTTATATTGTCGTCGTCCTTTTTTTGGGGGGAGGGGGTGGGTGGCTGGGTGCTACGCGTCCGTCCGACACACGCGACCACCCCGACAGGACTATGCTTCAGTGCCTTAAGGCACCTGCCTTTGTGTCCATGACATGTGGGCCCAACAGGTGGCTGGCCCACATGTCAGTGACCCAAAGGCAGTTGCCTTTAAGGCACCAGCAGCGTCCACCCCGACACGACCCTGGTCTGGCTGGTGCGCCTACATTTTGAGAATGCAAACAAATATTCTTTCCTTTGCAAACGAATCTGTATGTATTACCATGCCCGTGTTTTCCTTGCAATAATTAGTCATTCGAAACGAGATACTCCATCCTTTAACTTTTGTAAGTCGTTTCAGACAACTTAAAATGAACTGTTTTGCACATTGTCTGAAATGTCTTCAAGCTCTTATAAAAGTGAATAGAGGGAGTACTATAAATTAATTAATGAGGAGTTATTTAAAAAAAATCAAAACGGTACCCACGCTAACGTGGATTAGAGTGTGTGTCACATAATTAGTTATTTGAATTAGAGTGCGTGTCACGTAGTTAGTTATTTGAATTTGAGTGTGTGTCACGTAGCGATCTCCAATTCTAATGTGGATTTCACATTTCATAGTATCCACGCTACTTTTTAATACAAATTCATATGTATATGATGAACACCATGGTAGTGAGAAAACTTTTGGATGGATTCAAACATATGACCTACAAAATAGCACAACAAACTGAGTCAATGTCAACTTTTCGAAACTTAGTATGGCACGAATTCGAAATAATTACCCATATGCCTGGTCCTCGGTTCAAATCTTACAATGTACACCGAATTGAAACATCGATATTAAGTCTCGTACTATGTACATTCAAATGTTGTTTTT
>NC_057802.1:503167673-503171515 GCF_018294505.1 Triticum aestivum
TTGATCTTGGTCTTGGAGGTTTTTCCTTTTTCTTTGGACTCAAACCAAATTCCTTTCACTTGGGAAATCTCTTTTGAAAAATATTTTAAATAGCCCTATGGCATTTTGAAGTGATCTTCTCTTCTTCTCAAATATTCCTCTTGCCATGACCTAAGTGGAAATCCACTACCATAACCCTTTCCCCATCTTTGGATCATGATACACATCAAATCCAGCAAGTTGAACCTCTCCATATAATTTTTCCCATTTATTTCTTATCAAAAACAATTTCTGCCTTCTATCTTGATCCTTGGAGGTTTACAAAGGAGCTACCCTTTCTGCTTTGAGTTTTGTCTCCAAACCAATTTCCCTAGCTAGTCCTTTGAACCCTCAACCAAGATCCATGAAGATCCACTGGTCTCCAGTTCAAAATTTTCAAACTATACTTGCTGCAAGTTTGGACCAGACTTGCCAAATTTGATGAAATTCATTCAAATTCTTCTCCTAAACATCTGAGAAAAATCAGGCAGCCTCTGGGTGCATTGAGAGGTCACGACACCAAGTCCCAGCTCTAGGAAAATTTTTCTGCTTGCCAAATCATTTCATCGAACACCTGCTGGACACTGTTGCTGTCAAGTTCAGTCAAGTTCAGTTAACAGTGTCTGAAACCACTGTCGTTTTCTTCAGTGTTCGATCTCAATCTCGCCAGTGCCCCGGTGTCGCCTTGCTCCCCGTCCCCTCCCCCTTGTTCCTGTGCCGCACGATCCCCTAGAGCCTTGCGGACGTCGGCGACGAGCAGGAGGTGGTGCGCCTCCACGTGAGCGACGGCAGTGGCGGCTTTGCGGCCGCCAGAGAGGGGCGCAGCGTAGACGGCGCCACCCAACGCCGCCCAAGCCACCGGAGGCCGCCGCGTGGCCATCCACTCCCCAGTGCGCGCTGCCACCCTCGTCGTGAACTGCCAGGCGTGGAGCGCGCTCTCTGCCGCCGCCGTGCCCGTACGGCCACCCCGTCGAGGACCGGCGCCATTACGCCAAGACCGACCAGGATTAGCAGGGGAACGACACCAGTACACCTCCCTGATGCTGCCCGGCCACTTAAGCTCCCTGCCAAGCCATTGCCTCACCGTAATTGCTCGCCGGAGTGATCCCGTTCACGGCCACCCCCTCGATCCGCCTATAAATAGAGGCCCCGAGCTCCAACTCGAACCCACACCACCTCTGCACTCCACCTAGACCACGCCAAGCCACTGGAAGAGCCCCGAGGGAGCTTTCTTCCCCAACTCCGGCCGCCACGACCCGCCACGGGATCCAGCTCGATTCGCTCCCGTGCATGCACCTCCACCCTTCAACTCTTGCCAGTAGCTTCCCTATGCATCTACTCTCCTGACCCGCGCTTCAATTCGGAGTTTGCAGCACCCACCGGCGTTCTCCACCATCGCCCGAGCCACCGTCCGCCGGAGAGAGTGTCGCCGTCGACGTGGTGCTCTCCGTCGGTCGAGTCCACCACCCACCGACGCAGAAGGACACGCTGAAGCTCTTGGTACGCTCCGATCTCCCTGTCTCGCCGTGGTTCGACGCCGGCGACCACCGCAGTCTTCGGGCGCCGGCGCACTTTTTAAACCTGACATGTGGACCCCCCTGTCAGCCTCTATTCTCTTCTCCCTCGAAACATTTTCTGTTGGCGCCTTCGGGCAAATACGTTTTCCCTTTGAGCTGGCGCGTTTCTTTCCGAAGCGTTTTCTGTTTTCTTAGTTAAGTCCCTAGATCTTTTTTGTTTCATCACAGATTAGTCCCTGGACTAAAACACTTATAACTTTTTAATAAAAGATGATTTTTGAGTGATTCTTCTTCTGACAGTCTTATAATTTTGTCTAGTTTTTTATAGGATTTATTTGGAAATTTTTTGGGACAACTTTTATGCACGTGTTGATGTTCACGTTAGTATACGTTTTCGCTATATCGTAGGTTCCGGGAGAGGTGACGGAGCCGCGAACTTCGCCGAGCTAGACTCTGACTTCTCCAAACCAGGAAAGCATGTTTGAACCTTTGATATGACGGGTGTTTTGCATGTTTTCTTGAATGGTTTGTGCATGGCATATGAGTATCGGTGAGCATCTCGTTGCATGTAAGGCAACTATCCATGTGCTCCAAAGTTACTGTGATGTCTGATGAGAGATGGCCTAGTCATGTGGTGACATGAAAGGCAGTGAGGTGGTATTGTTGTAGCATGCCAGCCTCACGTTGTCCGATAAACTCCGACGTTAACGTGGACTGAGTCACGTTATCGTTCTTCCCCTTTCCGTGCCGCCACATGTTTTCTGCCAAGAATACGGTTTAGTAAGTGGGTAACCTCTTTCCGTATACACACCAAATAGAGGGGCCGGGATGAGTGTTCCATGGCCCTGGATTAAAGCCAGTCATCCGGTCAGGGGGCATGGGTGTTTCCGGTTGGGACCGAGAGGGGGGCACCCCTTAGAGCGCGCGTATATAAATTTGATCCCATGCTACGCGAGGTTGTAGCCTCCCCGTCTCAAGGTTTTTCTTGAACGTTGCCGAGGGTGATTCCTGGCTTCGGAATGTTGAATGGGTGTGTACTGGTTAGATGTGTTTCTTCCAAAACACCGTAAACGGAACTAGTCCCCGTGACTACTGAAATCCGTTGGCTGTGGTTAAAGTACAAACTCTGCAGAGTCAAATTCTTTCCGAGTCACCGTACCTATGGTCAAGGACCATGGCCAGTATACCCATATCTATGTCAATCCTCGTGGTAAAATCCTCGGTGAACAAACTTGAGTGGTAAACTTGGTTGAACGTTATTCCTGTGGATGGACTAACCCCTATTGTTATCTCATACCTGATTATTCCCTTGATATGATTTAAATTCTTGAGCTACTGAGATATTAAGTTATGAAGCCCTTTATGTGATGTCGCTCAGACGTCCGACTGTGGCATGCACTGTTATTTATTCTTTCAATATAAGCCCTTTATGTGATGTCGCTCAGACGTCCGACTGTGGCATGCACTGTTATTTATTCTTTTGATATAAGCCCTTTATGTGATGTCGCTCAGACGTCCGACTGTGGCACGCACTGTCTTTTATATTCTATTATAAGCCCTTTATGTGGTGTCGCCTTGAGGCCCTACTGCGGCATTGTTATTCTTGTATTTTCCTCTCGAGGAGTCATTTAGACACTCGTTTGGCCCTCAGTATTTATTTTGGGATTTCGGGAGGACTACCACCCGACTTCTCTTTATTCTTCCCGTGCATGATTATTCCGTTGTCTGAGTGCACTTGTTATTCTGTTCATATGCATCATGTCAACATTTGTTATATCTTATGTCTGAACTGTCTTGCGAGTACTTTCATAGTACTCACCTGGCTTGTTGATTTGGCCAGATGTTGACGAAGGCGATCTCATGGATGAAGAGTTTGATAGTGAGTCCGACGCCTAGAGGAATCCCAGTCAGTCTCGTGCGATCCTGGACATTGGTCACTTGTATCTTATACGCTTCCGCCACCCACAATAAGTCTCCTCGAGCCTCACTCCGACGCTCGAAGAGCTGTTAGTTCTCAGGAGTCATATCACCCACTTCGCTGTGATATATCCACCACCGCTTTTATCGTGAGTCAGTAGATTTGCCACCCTATCCGCCTTTATGTATTATTGGCGTGTTTGTAATAAATTGTTGAGCAGTCTCCGCTCAACTTTGTATTATATTCAGTACTCCTGGTATTTTTCTTCTGTGATCAAGATTTTGTCTACCAGTAAGAAGGAATTCTTCTCTACTGGTCCGTAAAAGGGATCGGTCTCTCAATAAATATTTTTATTGGTAAACCGGTCGTGACAAGCTTGGTATCAGAGC
>NC_057802.1:503171678-503173314 GCF_018294505.1 Triticum aestivum
AGGCTAACTGTAGGAAGCCACTAGGTGCGATCGCTAATCGGTTATTAGCGTCTTTTGTGCTTTTTCAGCATTTTGCAAATGTAGCTATTTTCTGTTGGTCATCATAAATTTATGACATGACTACTCAGAATTTTTGCCTACTTTTGTAGATGGCTGGCAGCGACTGCGACACTCGGGTGTTCACTAACGTGCCTGAGGGGTTTGTCAAACTCCTCGTCTCCATCACCAAGCTCGCGATCGGGACAACGACTCGTCCGGAGTTCACGCTTTATCAGCACAAGCTCAGCGACGACGTGTCTATGCACTAGGCCGTGGTGCAATTCAAGGGAGGACGTTCTGCATCTCGCCACTTCCGTTTTGTGGGAAGGGCCATGCCTACGGAGAGGCATGCCATGCAGATGGCTGCCCGCGAGGCGATAGCTCGCCTTCGGGACATTCTTCCTATGATGAAGACTCGTCGCTACCGCTACCTCCCATGCCATGTGCCATATACTTGTCACTATGCATTCGCCTGCCATAGGGGAGAGCGAGATGAAGCCATCGAGATGGTTGTGGAGTATCTCAAGGCTCTGGAGGAATCTTTCGACAACCTCGTGGACGATCTTGTGGCTGCCCGCATGGACTTAGTTCGGGGCGGTCCTGCCAGCAGGAAGGAGCTTCTCCACACGGCACCGCCTCTGACATTCGTCTCATCCTCGGCATCTTATGCACCAGCCATTTTGGCCACTGCTCGCCATCTGCCTACCACTGAGGTGTTCGACCGAGTCATCGCTCCTACTCCAGTCAGAGCTGCACTGCCTGCCGCACCCGCACTGCCGCCTGTCGCTCCCGCACCATCACCGCAGCGCCGTGCTACGCGCCTGGAGCCTGCTAGGGAGGAGGTGGAGGTTGAATCTCCTACACCGCTGAGTCTTGCCCTCGGCAAGGGAAAGGACATCGTCACCATCTACGACTGAGTGCGCCGAGTAGCCGCGCGTTATGTCTGCATGTATGTTGTGTTTCATGTGCTTATGCTTGTAGTAGTTGTGTACGCTGCTTTCCGGAGAGCTGTGCTAGCTTTACTGACATGTCAGGAATGTGTACGCACATCCTGAGTGCTGTATCGTGCGTTTGCGTTTCGCGTGTAAGATTCGTGTTTAAGCAGTCATTACTCCGAGCAAAATCGTTTGCATTTTCTTGAAAAATCTTGAGGTATTTTAAATTTTTGCGTTTGCAAGATTTTCCTTGTGCGACACAGTTCTTCTTATGAGTTTTGCTAAATAATATCCCAGAGTGGAAAATGTGTCGTCCATGGACTCGTTCCATGCCCAATCAGCCAGAAGAAGTTTATGGGACACAGACCAGCAACAACTTCACTCAGGGACAGTCTAGTCAACAGGACAGCGAAGCGGCCTTATCTCAAGTATGCCGTCTTTTCGAACAGAGCCAGCAACAGCACCAAGAGATGATGAATCACGTCATCAATATGGGGAACCACCGTGAGCCCTATCAACCACACTCCAAGTTGTCTGAATTACAGAAGACTCGCCCTCCAACATTTGCTCATACCGATAGGCCACTGGAAGCCGATGATTGGCTTTGTGATATCGAAAGGAAGCTGATTATTGCGCAGTGTTCAGATCATGAGAAGGTGCTT
>NC_057802.1:503174550-503194427 GCF_018294505.1 Triticum aestivum
CTCAGAGTTACTGCAAAGGAGTAATCATTGAGTTCGAAGGACTACAGTTTCATGCTAACCTCATCGTGTTGGAAAATAAAGGACTGGATGTCATCCTAGGGATGGACTGGTTGACCACCAACAAAGGATTTATTGACTGTTTCAATCGGACCGTGATCCTCACTCACCATCACGGCAAGACGATTAAGGTTACAGCTCAAGAAAGACCACAGTCACGGCAACCAAAATTGAACAAAGTGGACATTTCATAACTGAGAAAAGTTCCAGTGGTGTGCGAGTTTCCTGACGTATTTCCTGAAGAACTACCAGGCATGCCACCAGACCGAGAGATAGAGTTCTGCATTGAGCTAGCACCTGGCACCACTCCCATCTATAAGAAACCTTATAGAATGGCACCCTCAGAATTGGTAGAGTTGAAGAAGCAGATAAAGGAATTATTGGACAAAGGATTTATTCGAGCCAGCTCCTCACCATGGGGTTCACCAGTGCTGTTCGCCAAGAAAAAGGATGGGACACTGAGATTGTGTATAGACTACCGAGCTCTCAATATGGTCACCATCAAAAACAAATATCCGATGCCACGGATAAATGACTTGTTTGACCAGCTCGCTCAAGCCAAGGTGTTCTCAAAAATTGATTTAAGATCGGGATATCATCAACTGAAAGTACGGACAGAAGATATCCCTAAGACAGCTTTCACTTCCAGATATGGATTATATGAGTTCACCGTGATGCCTTTTGGACTGACGAACGCCCCGCCTATTTTGTCCACCTCATGAACAAAGTGTTTATGAAATTCATGGAAAAATTTGTAGTGGTGTTCATTGACGATATTCTGGTTTACTCAAGGACACTAGAAGAGCATGCTGAGCATCTCAGAATTGTTTTGGGAGAATTAAGGAAACATCAATTGTACGCCAAATTTAGCAAGTACGAATTTTGGCTAAGGAAAGTTGGTTTCCTAGGCCATATATTAACCCAAGAAGGCGTGGCCGTAGATCCAGAAAAGGTCAAAGCCATACTGGACTGGAAGCCACCAGCCAATGTGACAAATGTGCGAAGTTTCCTTGGAATGGCTGGATATTACCAGAGATTTATTGAAGGATTCTCCACTGTGGCAAAACCAATGACACAGTTGCTCAAGAAAGACAAGAAGTTTGTATGGACGGAAGCATGCGAGGAAAGCTTCCAAGAACTCAAGAAGAAACTAACGACCGCACCGGTCTTAACTGTGCCAGACATACACAAGAGTTTTGAAGTATATTATGACGCATCTCGGAAAGGCCTCGGATGTGTGCTGATGCAGGATGGCAAAGTTGTCGCGTATGCTTCCAGGCAACTACGGAAGCATGAGGAAAATTATCCAACTCATGACTTGGAGCTAGCCGCAGTCATTCATGCACTCAAGGAGTGGAGACACTTTCTGTTGGGTAACCGTTGTGAAATATATACGGACCATAAGAGCCTTAAATATATTTTCACGCAGCCAGAGCTAAATTTACGCCAACGACGCTGGTTGGAATTGGTCAAGGACTATGATGTCGGCATTCACTACCATCCAGGAAAAGGAAATGTAGTGGCAGATGCCCTTAGTCGGAACCCCAGCCCGGGCAACGACAGCCCACAAAACTTGAGGCCTGAGTTTCAGCAGGAGTTCGTTAAACTCAACATGGTGTTGGTCTCTGAAGGCACCGTATCGAATCTGGAGATACATCCCACCCTAGTGGAACAAATTAAGGAGGCTCAGCAAGGGCACCCCAGCATCGAAGGAATAAAGAGGAAAATGAGCCTTGGCAAGGCTTCATAGTTCGTCACAGACAGTAAAGGAATATTATGGTACGGGGACAGACTTTGTGTCCCGAACATTGAGGAACTTAAGCAACAAATCCTAACCGAGAGCCACACTGCTCCATACTCGATCCACCCTGGAGGAACCAAAATGTACAAAGACATTCAGGGCTCCCCGATCGTCCCAACTGGGCTCCACTACTGATCATCAGGAAACGAAACATACTGACGACCAAGTTCCTCGTCGAACTCCCACTTGAGCTCGGTTGCGTCACCTGCACTGGTATCCTCGGCACCTGCAACTGTTTTGGTAGAATCTGTGAGTCACGAGGACTCAGCAATCTCACACCCGCGAGATCAAGACTATTTAAGCTTATAGGAAGGATGGGGTAATGAGGTGGAGCTGCAGCAAGCACTAAGCAAATATGGTGGCTAACATACGCAAAAGAGAGCGAGAAGAGAAGCAACGCACGTCCGAGAAGCTAGAAATGATCAAGAAGTGATCCTGAAGCTACTTACGTTCAAGCATAACACTAGACCGTGTTCTCTTCCCGGGCTCCGCCGAAAAGAGACCATCACGGCTACACACGCGGTTGATGGATTTTAATTAAGTCAAGTGTCAAGTTCTCTACAACCGGACATTAACAAATTCCCATCTACCACATAACCGCGGCCACGGCTCTCGAAAGTTTATACCCTGCAGGGGTGTCCCAACTTAGCCCATCACAAGCTCTCACGGTCAACGAAGGATATTCCTTCTCCCGGGAAGACCCGATCAGGCTCGGAATCCTGGTTATAAGACGTTTCGACAATGGTAAAACAAGACCAGCAAGACCACCCGACTGTGCCGACAAATCCCGATAGGAGCTGCACATATCTCGTTCTCATGGCACACCGGATGAGACATCCTACGAGTAAAACCAAGCCTCAAGTTTCCCCGAGGTGGCCCCGCAGTCTACTCGGTTCGGACCAGCACTCAGAGGAGCACTGGCCCGGGGGGGTTAAAATAAAGATGACCCTCGGGCTCGCGAAAACCCAAGGGAAAAGGCTTAGGTAGGCAAATGTAAAACCAAGGTTGGGCCTTGCTGGAGGAGTTTTATTCAAAGCAAACTGTCAAGGGGGTCCCATAAATCCCCAACCGCGTAAGGAACGCAAAATCAAGGAACATAACACTGGTATGACGAAAACTAGGGCGGCAAGAGTGGAACAAAACACCAGGCATAAGGCCGAGCCTTCCACCCTTTACGAAGTATATAGATGCATTAATTAAATAAGAGATATTGTGATATCCCAACATATCCATGTTCCAACATGGAACAAACTTTAGCTTCACCTGCAACTAGCAACGCTATAAGAAGGGCTGAGCAAAAGCGGTAACTTAGCCAAACAACGGTTTGCTAGGAAGGGATGGTTAGAGGCTTGACATGGCAGTATGGGAGGCATGATATAGCAAGTGGTAGGTAGCGCGGCATAGCAATAGAGTGAACAACTAGCAAGCAAAGATAGAAGTGATTTCGAGGGTATGGTCATCTTGCCTGAAATTCCGCTAGGAAGAAGATCAAGTCCATGAAGAAGACAATCAGACGGAGTCGAACGAACCCTCACAACTCTGGAACGAAACCGAAGCTAACGAGAGAAGCAAACCGAAAAGAAGCAAACAACATGGTAAACACAATCAAGTATGATGCACAATCAAGTATGATGCATGTCTGGTTTAAATGAGGCATGGCATGGCAAGGTGCACAAACAATACTACAAATTAAGTGGAGCTCAATATGCAATGAGTTGCATATTGACAAAACACCACATCAATTATTTAGTTCTCTCCCGTTTATGTCCCCAACAATATTAAATGTTATTAAACATGACAAGGGGTGAAGCATAATTAAACTACACTATCTAAGCAATTTAAATGGGGCCATAAACAACAAACAACAATTCCGAAAAAATCCCCACATGCATTTAGCTATTTAAATGCAAACACAATTTTAAACATTTTAAATGTTGTTATCATGACGCGAATGACAAATGCAAGTTTCAAGCAATTTTATGAAAATGTTGACATGAGCATGATACGAGGCATTTGTCGCCATGGCAGAAGGGAAAGGGAGCCACAGCGGCGAAACGGAAATGGATCCACGGCAACATCCCGATGATCCAACAACTCATCGAGATATCGGTGCGAACGAAAGTGTGGATGTGCAGAACATGCAAAAGATGGTGGGGTGATCCCGGTTACCGGGTTCCCACGGGTCGACGCATGGCAAACGAGGAGGACCGTGCAAGCGGAAAATTCGAACACGGTGCAAACGCGGGCATCTCATACAACATGCATTCGTTCACGGGTGGCGTCTCGGGGTTATTCCTTCGAAGCGTGCATTTTCGGAACGGATCAAATTCGACGGGATGTAGGGGAATGTAGGCGTTCTTGGGGCGGTCATAGTGGAAGTAGTGGTTCACGTTTCGAAGAGGAACTTGACGAATTCAAATCCCTTCGGGGTTGTCGTGGTACTTGCGGTCTCGGCGACGGTAGTCGTTCACGTTCGGAGAGGAACTTGATGTACCCATGTGCTTCACGGGTCGTCGTTGAACTTGACGAAATCCATCCGCAGGTAGCTGTCCGTGGTCGTACTCATGTTGACGTGCAACACGATGGTCTTGATGGATGGTAGTCGAACTTGGCGGTCCATATGGTCACCGAAACGAAGCAACATGAGGGCCTCGAGTGGGCAGCAGCAAGGTGGTGATGGTGGTGGTCAGCGGCAGGAAGCAGGCACGGGGCTCGGCAAGGTGAAGCAGCAGGATGGGGGAAAATTCGTGGCTTCTGGAGGTGAATGACGGAGGGGTGCGGAGGAGGCAAGAAGGCGCGGCGACGGCCTAGACTCGGGCAGGAGGCCTAGCGCTGCGAGCGCGCGATGATGGTGGCGACGCCGTTGTCGTCAACGTCCTTGGCCTGAAGTAGGGGAGGCGGAGCTGAGGAGGGGGCGGAGCCGAGGAACGAAGTGGACGGCGACTAAGGCAGGGGGCTCCGGTTCGCTGCTGTAGTTGACGCTGATAGCGCAGGCGAGGCAGGGAGATGGTGCGGTGCTCGTCGGTGATGAGGAGGAAGCAGGGGCGCCGGAATGCAGCAACGGCGCTGGGGAAGGCGACGGCGCCGACCAACGCACGGACATGGAGGAGAGGGAGGACGCGGCGGTGGCAGGAGGAAGAACAGGCGAGGGGGAGCTCTCCCGGTGGAGGCGACGAGGGGATCGGGCGCAGGGAGCTCGTCTCCGTGGCAGCGACGTGTGGCGGCGGCACGGGAGCGAGGGGGAGAGATGGGGATTGGGAGAGAGCGTGGTGAGGGGCTAGGGTTATAGGCGCGACTGGGCCTTGGGCCAAATGGACTGCGGGGAAGCAGGCCGGCCTGGCTGCTGGGCTCTCTTCTCTCTCTCACTCTAAAGAAAAAGAAAACAAAACCGAGATAAGAAAGAAAAGAAAGGGAAGTTAGGGGAAGAAGTTGGACACGCGGATAATTTTCCCGGACTCACAAAAATGTGCTTGTTCCGAGAAAATAGAAAAGGCCATGACTGAAAGATTTAAATTCAAACTCATTTGATTTAAATTCAAATGATTGGAATAGGAAGTGAGGGTTGGGAATATATCTGGCCATGGGCCGGGCCGGGCTTGGGCCGGGCCTGAAAAAGCCCACGGCAAAAAACTGAGGCCCAGGCCGTCCCAGACCCTACCATCAGGCCTACTTTTCAAGCCCAAGCCCGGCCCATCTGGTAAAAAGCCGTGAAAAGCCCTTAGGGCTTAGGGCCGTGGGCCGGGCCTCTTCCTTAAAATGCCAATATGCAAAGCCCAAGCCCATCCAGGCCCTACTGGTGGGCTCAAAACTCAAGCCCAAGCCCGGCCCATGGGCAAGCCCATCGGGCCTACGCCCTGGATTTTAGGGCCGGGCCTGGGTGGGCCGACAGGGCCGGGCCTAAGATGGCCAGGACTAGTTGGGAAGGTCCAAAAATGTTCGGATTTTTGGTGGAGCTCCGGAAATGATGAAAGAATATATGGCAAGGTTGGAGACGAGGAATTAAGATAACAAAGGCATTGGGATAATTTGCAAGTGTGTTATGGTGATTTCCACATTAAAGAAATATTTAATATAGCTCCCTAATATTGGGAGGATATGTTATAAAGAGAAGTCACCCTTCCCTCGATTTAAATAGATCAACCATCTATGCAATTTCTTAGTTGAGTTGAGATGCAAAGATTAATGACATGATGGCATGATGACATGATGCAATGCAAAAATAAAAGAGCAAGCACAAAAGAAACACACGGTGATAACGAAAATATGGAAGTCTTCTAAAGCGTCGGTCTCGGGGCGTCACAGTTATCCTCGATGGCAACAATACAATACGTGCCTTGCTGCCCCTACTGTCACTAGGAAAGGACACCGCAAGATTGAACCCAAAGCTAAGCACTTCTCGCATTGCAAGAAAGATCAATCTAGTAGGCCAAACCAAACTGATAATTCGAAAAGTCTTGCAAAGATAACCAATCATACATAGAAGAATTCAGAGAAGATTCAAGTATCATAAACCCACAATTCATCGGTCTCAACAAACACACCGCAAAAGAAGATTACATCGAATAGATGTCCACAAGAGAGGGGGAGAACATTGTATTGAGATCCAAAAAGAGAGGAGAAGCCATCTAGCTAATAACTATGGACCCGAAGGTCTGAGGTAAACTACTCACACATCATCGCAGAGGCTATGGTGTTGATGTAGAAGCCCTCCGTGATCGATGCCCCCTCCGGCGGCTCCGGAAAAGGCCCCAAGATGGGATCTCACGGGTACAGAAGGTTGCGGTGGTGGAATTAGGTTTTTGGCTCTGTATCTGGTAGTTTGGGGGTACGTAGGTATATATAGGAGGAAGAAATACGTCGGTGGAGCAATGTGGGGCCCACGAGGGTGGAGGGTGCGCCCAGGGGGGGTAGGCGCGCCCCCCTACCTCGTGCCCTCTTGGTTGATGTCTTGATGTAGGGTCCAAGTCCTCTGGATCACGTTCGTTCCGAAAATCACGTTCCCGAAGGTTTCATTCCGTTTGGACTCCGTTTGATATTCTTTTTCTGTGAAACTCTGAAACAGGCAAAAAACAGCAATTCTGGGTTGGGCCTCCGGTTAATAAGTTAGTCCCAAAAATAATATAAAAGTGTATAATAAAGCCCATTAATGTCCAAAATAGAATATAATATAGCATGGAACAATCAAAAATTATAGATACGTTGGAGACGTATCAAGCATCCCCAAGCTTAATTCCTGCTCGTCCTCGAGTAGGTAAATGATAAAAACAGAATTTTTGATTGTGGAATGCTACTTGGCATAATTTCAATGTAATTCTCCTAATTGTGGTATGAATATTCAGATCCGAAAGATTCCAGATAAAGGTTTAATATTGACATAAAAGTAATAATACTTCAAGCATACTAACTAAGCAATTGTGTCCTCTCAAAATAACATGGCCAAAGAAAGTTCATCCGTACAAAATCATATAGTCATGCTCCATTTTCGTCACACAAGAATGCTCTCATCATGCACAACCCCAAGCAATTGTTTCATACTTTAGTAATCTCAAACTTTTTCAACCTTCACGCAATACATGAGCGTGAGCCATGGATATAGCACTATGGGTGGAATAGAATATAATGATGGGGGTTATGTGGAGAAGACAAAAAAGGAAAAAGTCTCACATCAACGCGGTTAATCAATGAGCTATGGAGATGCCCATCGATTGATGTTAATGCAGGGAGTAGGGATTGCCATGCAACAGATGCACTAGAGCTATAAATGCATGAAAGCTCAACAAAAGAAACTAAGTGGGTGTGCATCCAACTTGCTTGCTCACGAAGACCTAGGGCATTTGAGGAAGCCCATTGTTGGAATATACAAGCCAAGTTCTATAATGAAAAATTCCCACTAGTATATGAAAGTGACAAAACAAGAGACTCTCTATTATGAAGATCATGGTGCTACTTTGAAGCACAAGTGTGGAAAAAAGGATAGTAGCATTGTCCCTTTTTATTCTCTTTTTTTGGGCCTTCTTTTTTTTATTTGGCCTTTCTCTTTTTTTATTGGGACAATGCTCTATGAATGATGATCATCACACCTCTATTTATTTACAACTCAATGATTACAACTCAATACTAGAACAAAGTATGACTCTATATGAATGCCTCTGGCGGTATACCGGGATAACAATGAATCGAGAGTGACATGTATGAAAAATTATGAACGGTGGCTTTGCCACAAATACGATGTGAACTACATGATCATGCAAAGCAATATGACAATGATGACACTACAAAAAAAATACACTTCCGTGATGATACGTGTTTGTCACAGTAGGTCGCGTTTTTTGTCATGCATGTACATCCATGACAAATTTATGACAGAATCAAGATAGTCATACATGTGTTGTCGTAGAAGTGTTCCATGACATTACCAAAATTATCATCACGGAAGTGTCCACTTCCATGACGATAAATCGCGCGTCACGGAAGTGCTTTCGTCAAGGGTGACCGACACGTGGCATCCACCATAACGGAACACCGTTAAGCTATCGAGTCGGGTTTTGGATCCGATAACCCGTTAACAGCCCCGACCAATGGGGATTTTCCACGTGTAAAATCATCATTGGCTGGAGGAAACACGTGTCGGCTCATCGTTGGGACAGATGTCATCCACTCATTGGACAGAAGGCGCCTATGATACGTCGACACATGGCACGGCCCAACAGAGGCCCATTCCTGTGAAAAGGCCGGCCCGTATGACTTGGTCAAAAGGTGGCGGGCCGACCCATGGAAAGCTTGTTAACGGCCTGTTCGCATATAGCCCATTTACAGCCCGCTAACCCAAGGCCCGTTACGCCCTATCCGAATTAGGCCCAGTAGCATCATCTGGGCCATCCAATATGATTCCAGCCCGTTTTCACTTCTAGCCCATGTATGGCCCATGACGTCTTTCGGCCCATATGAGGCCCTATGTAACTCTTGGCCTATTAACGGCCCGTGGTGAAACTGGCCCGTAATGAACAGTGTATCACTTTATACCCATTAACGGCCCGTTATTCCGTTGGGCCGTTTCCAGCCCATGTTATCTTTCGGCCTTCCCAGAGCCCATTTATTCTTGGGCTCATTTCCAGCATTCGTTTACTTACGGCCCGTTACTGTCATTTTCTGCTTGTGGGCCAAAGTCAGCCCGTGGTTACAGTCGGCCCGTTTGTGGTCCGTTAATATGTTGGGCCATTTTCATAGCGTCATCAAATACGGCCTATTAACGATGGCCCATTATGGTCGGCCCATGAACGGACGATTCCAACTCTAGCCCGTTTACGGCCATAATGTGGCCTGTTATTGGCCCATGTTTGGCCAATCGATCATACGACCCGTATAAGGCCCATTGATGATACGGCCCGTAGAAGGCCCATTGTTTCTACGGCCCGTAGAAGGCCCATTGTTTCTACGGCCCGTAGAAGGCCTACTGTTTCTATGGCCCGTAGAAGGCCCACTGTTTCTATGGCCCGTAGGAGGCCCAGTGTCACTACAGTAAGTATTAGCCCATGGTTATTGTGGCCTAGTTTAAAAAAATAGGTTATTGCAGCCACTAGCAAACTGCGGAAAAAGAACTGCACTGAATACAAGCAAACAAATAAACAAGACAACAAGGAAATAAATAAGCAAGCAACTTATGCTAGGCTATCACGGCTATTACACATATTACATCCACTAGGCATCAAAGTTCGCCACCAGTGATCATAAAGCACAACGAAGAAGCAGATTACAAAAACTGGGCACCATTGCAGCGTAACAAAATAATACTGAACCGAGACCACTTCCAAGACAGTTCAAGAAAAGGTTAGCCTTGCGGGGGAACTGCTGCGCAAGCTGCTGAGCAAGGCTGTGAGACCGGCCTAGCATGTTGGTCATAGCTTCCAGGTGTAGCTGTTTAGCGATGACGTTCTCATTGGCGTTCTCCGCAATCTTTCTTAGAGATAGGACTTCAAGTCGAAGTTGAGTTGCAGAATGCCTTTCTGCTAGAACTTGGGACTGAAGAAGTCGAACTGATCCAGGCAACAAATTCTGTGAGCTTGTCTGACTGTTAGTCTCAAGTACCTTGAACAATGCATCAAGACAAGACTTTGGGGTTGTCTCGCTATCTTCAAGATGTTTTGCCTTCTTTGGTGCAATATATGTTGGGTTTGTCTCACAGCCTTCAGCCGACTTGTGCATGCCATCAGGCATATCACCCTGAAACAAAGCAGAGAGATGACAGGTTTTGCACGTGTATAAAAAAAGATGATAATTGTTCTGTCAATTCTATCCAATTTCAAATTAGAAAATAAAGAGTAAGTTCAAAAATATCAATAGCATAATTTGGCATTGTTCATAATGCGGGGAGCTTCACCACACTACTGGATTACCATGTCAACATAGCAAGCATAGATGAAGGTCAAAGAAAATCATTGTATCTATTTTGGATAATGTGCATGGCATGTTGTTCATATCATCAGCCACATCAGTAAGATAAAACAGGAGATGACAAGGTGCAAACGTGGGCTGCTTCACCACACACTGGATTATAGATCCACAAAAACAAGCATACATATAGGGAGTATTAAGTAATGTGCATGGTATGAATAAGGAATTTGGTTTTACAAGTAAAACTTAGAACTTACGGTTCTTACGAACATGCATTTTGGTAGAAACAGCAAACTAAATAGCAGTAAATGATAGGGAGTATGAGAAAATTAAACAGTAGTTGAGGATAAAGGCTTTAGAAGGACTGACTTACATTAACAGTTAACACCGGCTTTATAATGCCCTTCTCCATGTCAAGGGAAGGATAACTCAAGAATTTCAGCACAGAATCTTCTTCATAAGAATTGCTTGTACTCTACATTTTGTAGAGAGTAATTATAGATATGATAATACTGGAAGGGATAGAGGATAATGAAGATAAGATGCAGATTGATGCTACATAATCAACTACCAATCCTTGGAAGTACAAGCGTTACAGGACAAAATGTACTGACAAGAGCAATGAGCTACACTTCTGCACTGGTATTGTCTGTGTATTCTACTTGTGGTAAGATTAAATATAGATCTGATCTTTTTTAGTAAATGGTGGGCGAGGGAGATAAGATGCAGAATGCTACAAAATGAACCAACCCCTCTTCCCATAATACAAGAGTGTTTTGAACACTGGTGTACTATACAAAACGTTCTTATATTATGGGACGGAGGGAGTAGCTGTTAATGTAAGTGCAGTGATAGACCACGTTCAGTCCTTACAAGAGGACTACAGAGCTAAACCTCTTCAAAAGCATTGGGCTGATTCTAAATTTATGTAAGAGTCCATACGGATCTTATAATGTCCACCAAATGGACGATTACATGGCTAACATGTGCAGTGATGCTACATAATCAAACAGCTTTGAAAGTAAGTATGGTCATACAGGGCAAGAGGTACTCACAAGAGCAATGCAGTGTGCAGTATAGTTGTGAGATTCTGTGGTCCCTTGAGAACGAATGTTCTTCTGCTAACAGTTTTCGTACAAGTGAGACATTAAGGCAAATGCAGAAATGTAGTTCAAATTGTGATGTGATATCATAGACAGTACCTTACGCTGCAGCTGAGACCAATGTGTAACAAGATTATTCCAGTCACCGTCGGATAAATGTAGCACCGGAGACTTAACAGAAATTTCGTTCAGAGGCTTGCCATCGAAGTGCGCTTGCCTCAGGTAGGAACGATACTTCATCAACGAGTGCTTGAAAAGCGCAACCAACCCTTGCTCGTCATCACAATCCAGTTTCCTCCTCGCCTATTTAAAAGAATGAAATCTTGTGTCTTCTGTCAGCAGAGACATATGCAGTAATGACCATGAATAACATTAGTACATTACTTACGCGTAAGTTGCGGAGGAAGACTGGAAATTGTTCTGTGTCTGCGGTATAATCTTTCCATGAAGGAAAGATGCGCACAAAGTTCCTGACAACAACATAAGCTTCCTCTTCTAAACTGGGAAGAAATGGAACAGGGGTCCTATTTGCTGCAATTGGGGCTCTCTCTGGTTCGAAAAGGGATTTGGCAACTGGATTTGGTGTACTCTTTGCTGGAATGGGGGTTTTGCGTCGTACAGCTGGTGCTATGTCAACTGGCATAATCATACTGTTTGCTGCAGTTGGGGTCTGCTGAGATGGGGCATCAAAAATGACCAGTGTAGTAGGGCTAGAGTCTGCTAGAGTTGGAGTATTTTTTGGGTCAGGTGATATTGCAACTACACCTAATGGGCTATTTGATTTATCAGGTGCCACTACCTTTTCCAAATACTTTGCTTGTGCTCCTCCACGATCAGCAATCGCCCTCTTCCTTTTGAATGTCTGATACACAAGAACAGCATTTGAATGGATAAATATGGTATGATGACAGATGGAATATGTACTGAAAATGGATAGGCAGGGCGTATTCACATACACGATGTGAAACTAAGCTAATGGCAGTTCAACAAAGTAGAAGCAATGCAAAGCATCAGTTGCAAGATATGTGCGAGCAACGTAACCTTGGAAAGTTAGAGCAAGTACCTTGATGGGTGAATAAGATAGGGCATCTTCCTCTGATTCCTCCACTAGGGAGCTACATTGACTTAGGTCTCCCTCTAGCTCAGAATCACTGTTAGGATCATATTCTGAGCATGAATCTATAGGTGGAGAGCATTTGCATTGCATTGCATCCAGATTTGATTTCAGTCCCTTAATGCCAAGTTTGACAACGATGGCATTGTTCTGCTTTATTCTTTTCATGCGCGCAAGCTCATAATCATTATGATGCTGTTCAGAATCTGAGATTCATGAAAACATAAAAAGTAGTCAGATTATCTATGGAATGCATTGCGGATTCAACTTGGAGAGTGTCTCCCTATAAACCCCTGCATATGCAAAGTTCACCTCCCTAACCGTGCTGACCAGACCACACACAGAAATACAAACCCCTTATGTCTCTATAACAGGCAGGCACACATTTCAAAACTGAAGTAGGAACATTAGAATCATATGAAATTCGTATTTGAACAAATAAACTAAGCAATTATGAGTGGCGTAATGTTTAGCTTCAAGGGTGGAGTGTTGGTAGTGCGACACAAAGCAAGTAGGAAGATTGTATTCCATGTAAAAGATCGAAACCTATGTAAAAGCTGGAAATGAAACTTTCTTTCTATACAATGTAGTGTTCGTTACCCACACATGATGGAAGAGATCACATAGAGAAATACTATTCACTCATGTCTACGGTTCCAGTATTTAGAAACAGGCTGGTCCACCCTAAAAGAATATTGACAACAAATATGACAAGGCAAGCATAGATGTAGTGAATCAATCATTTACTTGTGAGCTTACTAGGACAAGTATGCAGAATTGTAACTACAGTAAGAGACCGTCCAAAATCTGAATGAAGAATTTTGTCTAGCACTTATTGTTTGCAACTAATCGACGTGAATAATTGGATATTATATCGAATGAGTAAGAAAGACAAGTAAAATTGTCAACAAATCTGGCTTGCAGTAGTAATCTGGGTCAATGTCACTACGACCAACAATCCAAAATGACTAGTTTCTGTTCCGAGGGCCGGAATTTTGAAAACCCTGTGAACTTTAGAGGTACTAAAGATTACCGAAATACAACTGAACCATTAAGTGTAGGTAGCACTGAGCACACAACAAACCCTAATGATAGTCCTGCCTAATGAGTAATGAATCAATTAGAAAACGTGTGATGAGGAGTGGCTGATGAGTGTTGAGGACGTATCTCAGGATAAATCGGGTTGGCTTGGTGGGTGCTGCACGCCTGAGCCCTGAACGGACTGGGAAGGTAGGCACGGCGGCGTGCCCGGGCAGCGGTGGCGCTGTTGGGCGAGCGGCTCCTGGCCTCCTGTTAGTCCGGCGTCTCCTCCTAGAGTCATGCCGTCCGGGGACGGCAAGTCACCGGCGAGGCAGGCGGCTGGGGGCGAGTAGAGATTGGAAGCGCGCAGCAGAACAGAGGGGAATCGGGGCCTGGGACGACCCAAAATCCCAGGGTGGGCTGGCCCACCGTGGGCACCCTGTAGAGATACACACCCGAGCGGCGAACATGCATTTTCGAAACTAATTTAGGAACATTTAGCTGACCAATTAAACAACTCTGTTTTAATAATATCAGATTCGTATTTGAACAACTAAGCTTGTTTAGCTTGATGGGTGGAGCAGTGCTATTATGACACGAAGCACGTATTCTGATCGTATAGTGAACATAAAAGGGGGAAACTCTAAGCATATTTTTTTAGCAAAAGAGGGTTTCCCCTCCGATTTCTATTGAAGAAACCACCACGGAACCAACATGATCAATTAAACCCTAAGCATGATCAATTAAACCGTATTATGGCTGTGCCATGGCAGATTTGAAGCTGCAAACCGGAGAAATGATATTTAGCATCCATTGTTTGCTTCGAACTAAGAACTAAATTCTAAGAGCTGAAAAGAAAGTAGAGTAACCAAGTTAAGATCTATTTTCTGGTTGAGATCAAAAAGTTGAGGAGATATGAAGTACCACCTCTCTTGCGGCGCCGTGTAGGCATCGGGGGTGCGATGGCTGTCGGTGGCGTTGAAGCAGATCTGCGACGGTAGACGGGTGCATCGGGGGATAAGTCCCGTTGCGGTGGAAGAGAAGGTCGTGTGAGCGGCCCCGGCAAAGAGGACGACGGCGCCGATGAAGCAAGAGGACGCGATGCAAGGCTAATGGTCCGTCGCCGTGGACGAGAAACGTCCATCTCTAGAAGTGGACGACGCAGTCTTGGTAGGCGCTCCGGCATGGTGGAGGACGGTGGCGAGGGATGCGGTGGAGGACGGCGGCGATGGATGGGGTGGCGGACGGAGGCTGGTGTGGGGATGGGGTGTTCTAGCGCGGACGGTGTATGAATGGGAAAATGGAGGGAGAGGTACGGGGAACCATGTTTTTGGGACGCGCCTGTCTGAAATATGGGGAAGTTAGGAACTTAGCCCCCGTTTAAAATTTGGACGTCTCATCGGTTGGCGATAGGACGGTAATCTCGCATCTCGCCAATATTTGCCCAGAGCGATTTCGGGCGAGGAGAGGGTGGTTGGCGCCCACGGTGTATGAACGGGGCTGATAGGTAGGGCGGTTGTGTCACGTCTGAATGAAGTTACAAACCTGCCCCTATTGAAAATATTTGCCTACATCGATTTCGGCCGAGTCGAGTTTGTTTTGCCGCCCACCGTGTATGAATGGGGAATGGAGGGAGAAACAGAGGTCTTTCGGACGAGCTTGAATCAAATGAGTTTTGCCGCCCATGTTTGACGCCCACCGTGTCGGAATGGGCTCAGAGGCGGTCGTGTCACGTCTAATTGAAGTTACTAACCTACCCCTATTTAGAGCAGTGGAAATCGGGCCGATGGATTGTCCGTGTAATGGGTAGACAGTAATTTCCATCTCCCAAATACTTGGCTCCGGGCAGCCGACGTGGGAGTGGACATTTTGCTGCTTCTTTCGAATTTTGGGACAGTAAGCATCCACGTTTACCCTGGCAACTAAATTCGAATCCATTTTGTATTCCTATATGAATCTTTATAAATCATTCTATGTGTTTTTATATATCTTCAAAAGGACAACAAAGATGTATTCCACTGTCATATATGAATATGGTTTACAAATGCCGATACTCAAATTCAGAAACTAGAATCCAGTTTAAGGTGAATTCGAATATTTGGAACACTTCTTGTCCAACTCAAATGTCACACGCAGCATAATGTGTACTCCCATTTAGATATGTACACAAGCGATGTATCAAGATTCAAATACCGAGTCAATCAACCAAGAATGTACAGAACTAACAGACATATAAACACTTATAGAGTATATGGATCAATAATATCAACTAACATACATAAGCCAGGCCGCTGTACTTTTTTTGGCTACAACAGCATCCTTTTTTAGCCAGCATCTTGGCCCTTTCCAATGCGTGCCACTTATGGTCCATCTATACTACTGCTATTGCTGAATGCACATTCAGCCCGATTGGCATATTTGTAGGCCTGGCACAACAATCCAAATGAAATGTCTCCGAGTCTTATCAATTGATACAGACTTTTGCTCAAATAAAATTACAAACCAAAAAACAAAAAAAAAACAATTATTACATGATCTCTAAAACAAATGGTTTGATTGATTACATGAACAGACAACACAAAGGTTATTCAACTATGGAAAGAACATTTCACCTATGATTTACCAAGTAGGAATTTAATTTCCTTTTTTCCTTTAGGACCTTAACAATCTGGTCAGTCTCAGCTTGCTTCGTTTTGAAATCCACCAAATATTTAATGGTTGTCTTGAGTACTGCTTGTGATTGTGTTGTTTGCTTCCTCAACATGTCAACCTCATCTCTAAGTGCAGAAGCAGAATCTCTTTCTACCACTAGTTTAGCCTCTAGAGCATCAGCAGTTGGCAATTCATAATGCACGATTGGGCCGGTGCCACTACTGTGGGATGATGCAACGTCCATGGGGACCTCGCTCTTTGATCTTGGGCTAACCTGTTTTGCCACTAAAGTTCCGATTGGATTCAGAAAAGTTGAAGTTAGCAAAACATCTCAACTGGGAGTTATAACAGCAAACCAGTTAAACAAACAAGGAATTAAAGAGTTTCAATTGGATGCTGAAAAGTAGTTATTAACATCATTGTAACCCGCTGTTGCAGCAGCGAAGCAGTTAAACAAACAAGTAGATATTTAAGTTAAGGCAAACAGGTAATTCTTAACAGTAAGTATCAAACACATAGATAGGCGCAGTCTACAATATGATTAACAGGCTGTGCCATTATGTAATCAATAGCAAACTAAATTAAGCCAAGCAACGTAATTGAACAATTTTGCAATAAGTGGCTAACTAAAATTCTGAGAAGCAGGTAACTGAACTTACGCTAGTTCTTTGTACAGGCACACTACAACTTCTTTTTCGCATACAAGGTTGTACGAAGGAGTCCATGGCATCAATTGCTTGGATACGCAGTCCCAATACTTCTTTCTTCCCACACTGCATGGGTAAGTCGAATGGTTAATCTGGTAAGATGGTGCATCCTTGATATGTTATATGAGGACGTGTAGTCAGACTAGTTGTAGCCAAACACATCACACTGGCTTTTACTGTATATTTCATGTGATTACTTTTCACATATCGACATCTAAGCAATCTACAATAGGATGAAAAGACTGGCATCCTTCACATTATTGGCGAACTCAGTTCATACAAACAAGCAATTCAACCATTCTGTGGGTAAATCAAAAGCGCCACCGGAATATTTTTCACTATCCAATCTTACACGCAAAAAGGGGCGACGCCACCATAGGGGCTGGTATGGGCGTCCGCCTCAGGTGGCTGGAAAGTGTGCACCTAGTTTGAGTCGTCTAGGTTGGCCCACGCTAGTTTTGTTCGTCCCAACGCTAGCAGGCAATGTAAAAAATGAACAAAAATATTTCAATTTGGATGGGCCAATAACATAAGTGCAAGGCAGGCCCTATAGCAGGCTCGCGGCCCAAACGAGCGCCTCCCATATCGATCGACAGCAGGAAAAATCCCAATTCATTCGCTCCAGCCTCCAGTCTGGTTTGCTCCTAACCTATCCGCCACTTGACAGACCAACACAGCACTTCCTCGCACCCTCGTTGAAGGGCGGTCGCCGGGCTTCAAGTGAACGGAAGGACAAGAAGATGAAGATCCAACCCTGGGTGTAGCCTGCATGGGAGGCAGCGGCGGCAGCACGGGCATGGCATCGATCTTGCGCAAACGGACAGTCGCAGCTTGCAAGAGTAGCATGCGCAACGAGCAGGTACATCATATCCCTGATTATATCTAATTCAACTCTTCAATTTCTGGCCAATAGTTAAACCTGACGGTGTTGTAAAACTTCTTGTATGTAGGGAATCTATGAGAAAATGAAACCAATTTCTACTTATTTTATAACTCCCCCAATCAATACTGAACTGACTGAATCTGATGTATCTAATCAAGTTTCCGGTGCAAACATACAAGCTCATGTTGTTCTTGAGCCTGAGGTGTCTAATGAACAGACTGCTAATGAAGGATTTGATGCAAACATTTTACATGCTCCTGGTGATGAACATATAGTGTCTAATGAGGGATCTAATGCAAGCATTTTGCAAGCTCATTGAAGGATTTAGTGTCCAATGATGATCTACTATGTTGAGAGAGACAGAGATTTGCAGGCATTAATGACAAGCAAATTATTGTGCATTTTCATAGCTTGAGGAAATGTCGAGGCCATCTACCAGAAAGTCCCCGTATCATGACAACATAGCATAAATACTTTTCTAATCTGTTGTTTGAAACTATTGCCATACTTGTGCAGGATAGATATATTGATATGCAGTTTGTGCACTGGTTATATGTGCAATTACACATCGATATTTTCAGCCAGAGAACGAATAATTCAAGCAGGTACAGACCATGTTTGTAGTCCTTGTACACCATGTTGCATTTTGTGTTTTTTTGGTGCTTGCATCATTTAGTGTTTATAATCTGAACTACTTTGGATCATTAGCGGGTTTTCAAAGTGCATGTAGCTTCACATTTCTCAAGTTATGTTGATTTCCGGAGTGCAAGTACCTTCGTATTTTTTAAGTTAAATGTTCGCCCTGGTAACTTGAATTCGTGGATCAGCCACTTCACACAAATCATACACGAATGCCAGTACGAATTAAATGAAATGCAGGGACTTACGCTAGCTCGTTGTACAGGCTCACTTCAGCTCTGCTTGCGCTTGGGATGTTCCATGTACAAGTCCATGTTACCACTTGCTTGGATGTGCTCCTTGTATCCCCCTCTGCATTTTTGACACGGCGAATGGTTGATCAAATAAGAGGAATCGACCTTGATGTTGTACCGGAGGACAGATACTTACAAGGTTATACGGGTGTGTAGGATGTGTACCAGATCCCGTAACGCCGTCATGCTTCGCTAAAAAAAATGGATTTGCTTGTTTCAGATGATATCTCCAGAAGAAATAAGAGTTAAAGTCAGAGTTGCATAGGCGTGTAAGCTAAGAGAGCAGTGAAAGTATATCCAAACATCGTCGGAACAGTGCACAAGGGAGTGATGTGTGGATACCTAGTTCGGGCCGGCGTTTGGCCATGCTCGCCTAGCTAGAGTGCGGGTCACTTCAGAGCCGTTGAGGGTGATGCGCTGGCGTTGGCTGGCTGCTACGATGCGGTGGACGAGACCGTTGGTGAAGCCCCAACGGTCTCGGGGGGCGGAGGTGCGACGATGTGCTCGGTGAAGTAGCCCCGATGAGCTGGGAGACGACGTCGGTGAAGCGCACCTGATGCGGTGGAACTCGGTGTCTGTGAGGCACATCGGTTACGACGGCCGACGTTGTCGGTGGACCACCCGGTGCAGTGGACGAGGGCGTAGATGAGGTAGCTCCGGTGCGGTGGTGAAGCGCGACCATCGTCTTCGTCGTCGTCCGGCACAGAGGTGGGGAACGGTGGGGAAAGAGACGAGACGAGGGGCGATTCGATGGTTGGCGGCGAATTAGGGATTTGAGCAATTTGGGCGCGGAAGGGGACGGTGGAGAAGAGAGATTTTGCAGGGCTGGAATTGGGGCCGCCAGATATTTCAATCCGAAACGTGGAAGCGCGAACTTATATTGTCGTCGTCCTTTTTTTGGGGGGAGGGGGTGGGTGGCTGGGTGCTACGCGTCCGTCCGACACACGCGACCACCCCGACAGGACTATGCTTCAGTGCCTTAAGGCACCTGCCTTTGTGTCCATGACATGTGGGCCCAACAGGTGGCTGGCCCACATGTCAGTGACCCAAAGGCAGTTGCCTTTAAGGCACCAGCAGCGTCCACCCAGACACGACCCTGGTCTGGCTGGTGCGCCTACATTTTGAGAATGCAAACAAATATTCTTTCCTTTGCAAACGAATCTGTATGTATTACCATGCCCGTGTTTTCCTTGCAATAATTAGTCATTCGAAACGAG
>NC_057802.1:503194764-503195180 GCF_018294505.1 Triticum aestivum
AAAAAAATCAAAACGGTACCCACGCTAACGTGGATTAGAGTGTGTGTCACATAATTAGTTATTTGAATTAGAGTGCGTGTCACGTAGTTAGTTATTTGAATTTGAGTGTGTGTCACGTAGCGATCTCCAATTCTAATGTGGATTTCACATTTCATAGTATCCACGCTACTTTTTAATACAAATTCATATGTATATGATGAACACCATGGTAGTGAGAAAACTTTTGGATGGATTCAAACATATGACCTACAAAATAGCACAACAAACTGAGTCAATGTCAACTTTTCGAAACTTAGTATGGCACGAATTCGAAATAATTACCCATATGCCTGGTCCTCGGTTCAAATCTTACAATGTACACCGAATTGAAACATCGATATTAAGTCTCGTACTATGTACATTCAAATGTTGTTTTT
>NC_057802.1:503195494-503200929 GCF_018294505.1 Triticum aestivum
CCCCCGCACAAATGCTACATACTTCCTGTATCGGTCAATCTTCCTCTCCTAACCACCTTAGGAAGCTATCGGTTTCCAACACACGTTCATTCTTTCTCTCCATGTTTCGATCTCTAAGTCTCTCAACTACACAACCCCTTTTTCCACTCTGTTACCAAATGTATTTACCTCACACACCCGCCATTGCACCCCATGCCGAGCTCTCTCTCTCCCCCCTCTCCCTCTCACCCTCTCGCGCTAAATACATGCATTGCCTATCTAGCCCCCCCAACCTCTCGTGCGCACGCACGCACGTTGTATATCTAGGTCACTCCCTCGAGACTGTCTCACTCTTTCTTCCGCACGGCGGGCCACACTCGCTCAATAGCGCTCTCTTTATCTGAGTCTTGTTTAACCTCGTTTTCTTTCACACACAAATGATATATCTCCCTGTTCGGTCCTCGATCGACACACTATATACTCTCTCACGCAGATTGTCTATCTAGGTCAGTCCATCCAAGCCGCTGCCACTCTTTTGACCTCATGGTGGGCCACGCTCACTCAATCTCTCTCTCTCTCTCTCTCTCTCCGTATGTCTCGATTGACCTCGCTCTTTCTCGGACAAAAACGATATATCACCATGTTTGAGCCCAATTCGACCTATTCACATTGTATACTCTCTCACGCACATCGTCTATCTAGGTCACTCTCTCCAACCCGTCTCACTCTTTCGATCGCACGGCGACCCTATGTGATCGGTTGACCTTGCTTCCTCCCATGCACAAAATATATCTACACGTCAGTGACTGGATCATCTCTCAAGCTCTATCTTACAGCCCTCACCCTTGCCACAAAGCTCAATCGGACAATATCTCTCCAGAGCATATATATTTGTTCAATGAATGTCGGACCACACTCACTTTGTCTCTCTATCTATATGTCTCTCGATTGACCTCGCTTTCTCACACCGTATCTTCCACGCGTTGAAGCTACTACCTCTCCATCCCTCGCAAAGCCGGAGCTATTTACATTGCGAGGCGCACTCCAACCTTGGATTAATTTGTGTAGGCATTTATTCTGGTCGGTTTAGATTATATTTTCGTAGCATTCGGCCCAAAACTACTACAAACACCGTTGGAACCCACGCAACTCCCCTAGTTGATTTCCCTCTGGATCGGTCATCGCTCTCTCGCACGTCCTTTCTCGCCTTCAACGTCGCACCATGGTATTATTGAAAAAACTATGTTGTTCTCTTTAATTATTATAAATAAGCTACAAAACTACACACCGATAGTCCACTTGGAATGGAACAAATTTCGACCCACAAATTAAAGTGCTACAAACTACACACCGAGCGGCCCACATGTCATGAAACAAATTTGGACCCATATACAAATTAAAAAATAAAGGACGAGGATCGAACATGAGACCGGGCCTTCAAGCCGCACGTCAATAGGCAACATACGTAGAATAGTGTAACACCCAAAAATTTTAATTGGATTTTTCAAACTTTTATTTTTATTTGAGGAGGGTATTAAAATTTTTCTTTTAAAGAACCCACCGTCTCAAAAACTTTATTTTATGACAAGTGTTTTATTTGGATTCACCCAAGGGTTGATCTTGGTCTTGGAGGTTTTTCCTTTTTCTTTGGACTCAAACCAAATTCCTTTCACTTGGGAAATCTCTTTTGAAAAATATTTTAAATAGCCCTATGGCATTTTGAAGTGATCTTCTCTTCTTCTCAAATATTCCTCTTGCCATGACCTAAGTGGAAATCCACTACCATAACCCTTTCCCCATCTTTGGATCATGATACACATCAAATCCAGCAAGTTGAACCTCTCCATATAATTTTTCCCATTTATTTCTTATCAAAAACAATTTCTGCCTTCTATCTTGATCCTTGGAGGTTTACAAAGGAGCTACCCTTTCTGCTTTGAGTTTTGTCTCCAAACCAATTTCCCTAGCTAGTCCTTTGAACCCTCAACCAAGATCCATGAAGATCCACTGGTCTCCAGTTCAAAATTTTCAAACTATACTTGCTGCAAGTTTGGACCAGATTTGCCAAATTTGATGAAATTCATTCAAATTCTTCTCCTAAACATCTGAGAAAAATCAGGCAGCCTCTAGGTGCATTGAGAGGTCACGACACCAAGTCCCAGCTCTAGGAAAATTTTTCTGCTTGCCAAATCATTTCATCGAACACCTGCTGGACACTGTTGCTGTCAAGTTCAGTCAAGTTCAGTTAACAGTGTCTGAAACCACTGTCGTTTTTTTCAGTGTTCGATCTCAATCTCGCCAGTGCCCCGGTGTCGCCTTGCTCCCCGTCCCCTCCCCCTTGTTCCTGTGCCGCACGATCCCCTGGAGCCTTGCGGACGTCGGCGACGAGCAGGAGGTGGTGCGCCTCCACGTGAGCGACGGCAGCGGCGGCTTTGCGGCCGCCAGAGAGGGGCGCAGCGTAGACGGCGCCACCCAGCGCCGCCCAAGCCACCGGAGGCCGCCGCGTGGCCATCCACTCCCCAGTGCGCGCTGCCACCCTCGTCGTGAACTGCCAGGCGTGGAGCGCGCTCTCTGCCGCCGCCGTGCCCGTACGGCCACCCCGTCGAGGACCGGCGCCATTATGCCAAGACCGACCAGGATTAGCAGGGGAACGGCACCAGTACACCTCCCTGATGCTGCCCGGCCACTTAAGCTCCCTGCCAAGCCATTGCCTCGCCGTAATTGCTCGCCGGAGTGATCCCGTTCACGGCCACCGCCTCGATCCGCCTATAAATAGAGGCCCCGAGCTCCAACTCGAACCCACACCACCTCTGCACTCCACCTAGACCACGCCAAGCCACTGGAAGAGCCCCGAGGGAGCTTTCTTCCCCAACTCCGGCCGCCACGACCCGCCACGGGATCCAGCTCGATTCGCTCCCGTGCATGCACCTCCACCCTTCAACTCTTGCCAGTAGCTTCCCTATGCATCTACTCTCTTGACCCGCGCTTCAATTCAGAGTTTGTAGCACCCACCGGCGTTCTCCACCATCGCCCGAGCCGCCGTCCGCCGGAGAGAGTGTCGCCGTCGACGTGGTGCTCTCCATCGGTCGAGTCCACCACCCACCGACGCGGAAGGACACGCTGAAGCTCTTGGTACACTCCGATCTCCCTGTCTCGCCGTGGTTCGACGCCGGCGACCACCGCAGTCTTCGGGCGCCGGCGAACTTTTTAAACCTGACATGTGGACCCCCCTGTCAGCCTCTATTCTCTTCTCCCTCGAAACATTTTCTGTTGGCGCCTTCGGGCAAATACGTTTTCCCTTTGAGCTGGCGCGTTTCTTTCCGAAGCGTTTTCTGTTTTCTCAGTTAAGTCCCTGGATCTTTTTTGTATCATCACAGATTAGTCCCTGGACTAAAACACTTATAACTTTTTAATAAAAGATGATTTTTGAGTGATTCTTCTTCTGACAGTCTTATAATTTTGTCTAGTTTTTTATAGGATTTATTTGGAAATTTTTTGGGACAACTTTTATGCACGTGTTGATGTTCACGTTAGTATACGTTTTCGCTATATCGTAGGTTCCGGAAGAGGTGACGGAGCCGTGAACTTCGCCGAGCTAGACTCCGACTTCTCCAAACCAGGCAAGCATGTTTGAACCTTTGATATGACGGGTGTTTTGCATGTTTTCTTGAATGGTTTGTGCATGGCATATGAGTATCGGTGAGCATCTCGTTGCATGTAAGGCAACTATCCATGTGCTCCAAAGTTACTGTGATCTCTGATGAGAGATGGCCTAGTCATGTGGTGACATGAAAGGCAGTGAGGTGGTATTGTTGTAGCATGCCAGCCTCACGTTGTCCGATAAACTCCGACGTTAACGTGGACTGAGTCACGTTATCGTTCTTCCCCTTTCCGTGCCGCCACATGTTTTCTGCCAAGAATACGGTTTAGTTAGTGGGTAACCTCTTTCCGTATACACACCAAATAGAGGGGCCGGGATGAGTGTTCCATGGCCCTGGATTAAAGCCAGTCATCCGGTCAGGGGGCATGGGTGTTTCCGATTGGGACCGAGAGGGGGGCACCCCTTAGAGCGCGCGTATATAAATTTGATCCCATGCTACGCGAGGTTGTAGCCTCCCCGTCTCAAGGTTTTTCTTGAACGTTGCCGAGGGTGATTCCTGGCTTCGGAATGTTGAATGGGTGTGTACTGGTTAGATGTGTTTCTTCCAAAACACCGTAAACGGAACTAGTCCCCGTGACTACTGAAATCCGTTGGCTATGGTTAAAGTACAAACTCTGCAGAGTCAAATTCTTTCCGAGTCACCGTACCTATGGTCAAGGACCATGGCCAGTATACCCATATCTATGTCAATCCTCGTGGTAAAATCCCCGGTGAACAAACTTGAGTGGTAAACTTGGTTGAACGTTATTCCTGTGGATGGACTAACCCCTATTGTTATCTCATACCTGATTATTCCCTTGATATGATTTAAATTCTTGAGCTACTGAGATATTAAGTTTTGAAGCCCTTTATGTGATGTCGCTCAGACGTCCGACTGTGGCATGCACTGTTATTTATTCTTTCAATATAAGCCCTTTATGTGATGTCGCTCAGACGTCCGACTGTGGCATGCACTGTTTTTTATTCTTTTGATATAAGCCCTTTATGTGATGTCGCTCAGACGTCCGACTGTGGCACGCACTGTCTTTTATATTCTATTATAAGCCCTTTATGTGGTGTCGCCTTGAGGCCCTACTGCGGCATTGTTATTCTTGTATTTTCCTCTCGAGGAGTCATTTAGACACTCGTTTGGCCCTCAGTATTTATTTTGGGATTTCGGGAGGACTACCACCCGACTTCTCTTTATTCTTCCCGTGCATGATTATTCCGTTGTCTGAGTGCACTTGTTATTCTGTTCATATGCATCATGTCAACATTTGTTATATCTTATGTCTGAACTGTCTTGCGAGTACTTTCATAGTACTCACCTGGCTTGTTGATTTGGCCAGATGTTGACGAAGGCGATCTCATGGATGAAGAGTTTGATAGTGAGTCCGACGCCTAGAGGAATCCCAGTCAGTCTCGTGCGATCCTGGACATTGGTCACTTGTATCTTATACGCTTCCGCCACCCACAATAAGTCTCCTCGAGCCTCACTCCGACGCTCGAAGAGCTGTTAGTTCTCAGGAGTCATATCACCCACTTCGCTGTGATATATCCACCACCGCTTTTATCGTGAGTCAGTAGATTTGCCACCCTATCCGCCTTTATGTATTATTGGCGTGTTTGTAATAAATTGTTGAGCAGTCTCCGCTCAACTTTGTATTATATTCAGTACTCCTGGTATTTTTCTTCTGTGATCAAGATTTTGTCTACCAGTAAGAAGGAATTCTTCTCTACTGGTCCGTAAAAGGGATCGGTCTCTCAATAAATATTTTTATTGGTAAACCGGTCGTGACAAGCTTGGTATCAGAGC
>NC_057802.1:503200939-503223342 GCF_018294505.1 Triticum aestivum
AGGCTAACTGTAGGAAGCCACTAGGTGCGATCGCTAATCGGTTATTAGCGTCTTTTGTGCTTTTTCAGCATTTTGCAAATGTAGCTATTTTCTGTTGGTCATCATAAATTTATGACATGACTACTCAGAATTTTTGCCTACTTTTGTAGATGGCTGGCAGCGACTGCGACACTCGGGTGTTCACTAACGTGCCTGAGGGGTTTGTCAAACTCCTCGTCTCCATCACCAAGCTCGCGATCGGGACAACGACTCGTCCGGAGTTCACGCTTTATCAGCACAAGCTCAGCGACGACGTGTCTATGCACTAGGCCGTGGTGCAATTCAAGGGAGGACGTTCTGCATCTCGCCACTTCCGTTTTGTGGGAAGGGCCATGCCTACGGAGAGGCATGCCATGCAGATGGCTGCCCGCGAGGCGATAGCTCGCCTTCGGGACATTCTTCCTATGATGAAGACTCGTCGCTACCGCTACCTCCCATGCCATGTGCCATATACTTGTCACTATGCATTCGCCTGCCATAGGGGAGAGCGAGATGAAGCCATCGAGATGGTTGTGGAGTATCTCAAGGCTCTGGAGGAATCTTTCGACAACCTCGTGGACGATCTTGTGGCTGCCCGCATGGACTTAGTTCGGGGCGGTCCTGCCAGCAGGAAGGAGCTTCTCCACACGGCACCGCCTCTGACATTCGTCTCATCCTCGGCATCTTATGCACCAGCCATTTTGGCCACTGCTCGCCATCTGCCTACCACTGAGGTGTTCGACCGAGTCATCGCTCCTACTCCAGTCAGAGCTGCACTGCCTGCCGCACCCGCACTGCCGCCTGTCGCTCCCGCACCATCACCGCAGCGCCGTGCTACGCGCCTGGAGCCTGCTAGGGAGGAGGTGGAGGTTGAATCTCCTACACCGCTGAGTCTTGCCCTCGGCAAGGGAAAGGACATCGTCACCATCTACGACTGAGTGCGCCGAGTAGCCGCGCGTTATGTCTGCATGTATGTTGTGTTTCATGTGCTTATGCTTGTAGTAGTTGTGTACGCTGCTTTCCGGAGAGCTGTGCTAGCTTTACTGACATGTCAGGAATGTGTACGCACATCCTGAGTGCTGTATCGTGCGTTTGCGTTTCGCGTGTAAGATTCGTGTTTAAGCAGTCATTACTCCGAGCAAAATCGTTTGCATTTTCTTGAAAAATCTTGAGGTATTTTAAATTTTTGCGTTTGCAAGATTTTCCTTGTGCGACACAGTTCTTCTTATGAGTTTTGCTAAATAATATCCCAGAGTGGAAAATGTGTCGTCCATGGACTCGTTCCATGCCCAATCAGCCAGAAGAAGTTTATGGGACACAGACCAGCAACAACTTCACTCAGGGACAGTCTAGTCAACAGGACAGCGAAGCGGCCTTATCTCAAGTATGCCGTCTTTTCGAACAGAGCCAGCAACAGCACCAAGAGATGATGAATCACGTCATCAATATGGGGAACCACCGTGAGCCCTATCAACCACACTCCAAGTTGTCTGAATTACAGAAGACTCGCCCTCCAACATTTGCTCATACCGATAGGCCACTGGAAGCCGATGATTGGCTTTGTGATATCGAAAGGAAGCTGATTATTGCGCAGTGTTCAGATCATGAGAAGGTGCTTGATGCACCCCACTACCTTACTGGAGCAGCTGCAGCATGGTGGGAAAACTTCCTACACATGCATCCCAGTGAACACAACATCACCTGGGAGGAGTTCAAGGAAGGCTTTCGTGGGGCACACATCCCCAGGAGCATCATAAAAATCAAGAAGAGAGAATTTGATGACCTCAAACAAAGAGGCATGTCAGTGACAGAATACAACGGTCAGTTTACCCAGCTATCTCGTTATGCCTACGACGAGCTCATGACAGAGAACAAGAGGATGGAAAAATTCTTGGACGGCTTGGCACCAGCGTTAAGATGCCAACTGGTTGTACACACTTTCCCGGATTTTAAAACTCTGGTTGACAAGGCCATTACCTTGGAGAATGAGCGCCGCAGCCTGGAGGATATCCGTAAGCGGAAAAGGGACAAGACGACCCTCGCTCGCAACAATCGAAGCAAGACTGAGGTTTCGAGGAATGAAGCAAGAAAATCCACGGCTACTGATCTAAGGCCAACCAGGCAGTTCCATTCAAGGGACAAGGACTTCACGTACCGTCCAGGGGTCACTTGCTACGCTTGTGGTGAAGAGGGGCACTATGCCAAACAGTGCCCAAAGCCGAGGAACGCGGCCCCCAAGCCAAACAATGGTGGGAACAATCCAGCCCCCAAGCGCAACAATTTCAACCCCAGCAACAACCACAGGAAGGGTCACCTGAACCATGTGACCAGGGAGGAAGCGCAGAATGCCCCAGACATCGTGCTCAGTACGTTCCCTGTCAACACAGTACCTGCCACGGTTTTGTTTGATTCTGGAGCTTCCCATTCGTTCGTTTCGAAGAATTTTGTTTTGCGACATGGTTTTCCGATACTTCCCTTGGAAAAATCTTTGATCATAAAGTCCCCCGGGAATAAGCAGATCGCTCAGAGTTACTGCAAAGGAGTAATCATTGAGTTCGAAGGACTACAGTTTCATGCTAACCTCATCGTGTTGGAAAATAAAGGACTGGATGTCATCCTAGGGATGGACTGGTTGACCACCAACAAAGGATTTATTGACTGTTTCAATCGGACCGTGATCCTCACTCACCATCACGGCAAGACGATTAAGGTTACAGCTCAAGAAAGACCACAGTCACGGCAACCAAAATTGAACAAAGTGGACATTTCATAACTGAGAAAAGTTCCAGTGGTGTGCGAGTTTCCTGACGTATTTCCTGAAGAACTACCAGGCATGCCACCAGACCGAGAGATAGAGTTCTGCATTGAGCTAGCACCTGGCACCACTCCCATCTATAAGAAACCTTATAGAATGGCACCCTCAGAATTGGTAGAGTTGAAGAAGCAGATAAAGGAATTATTGGACAAAGGATTTATTCGAGCCAGCTCCTCACCATGGGGTTCACCAGTGCTGTTCGCCAAGAAAAAGGATGGGACACTGAGATTGTGTATAGACTACCGAGCTCTCAATATGGTCACCATCAAAAACAAATATCCGATGCCACGGATAAATGACTTGTTTGACCAGCTCGCTCAAGCCAAGGTGTTCTCAAAAATTGATTTAAGATCGGGATATCATCAACTGAAAGTACGGACAGAAGATATCCCTAAGACAGCTTTCACTTCCAGATATGGATTATATGAGTTCACCGTGATGCCTTTTGGACTGAGGAATGCCCCGCCTATTTTGTCCACCTCATGAACAAAGTGTTTATGAAATTCATGGAAAAATTTGTAGTGGTGTTCATTGACGATATTCTGGTTTACTCAAGGACACTAGAAGAGCATGCTGAGCATCTCAGAATTGTTTTGGGAGAATTAAGGAAACATCAATTGTACGCCAAATTTAGCAAGTATGAATTTTGGCTAAGGCAAGTTGGTTTCCTAGGCCATATATTAACCCAAGAAGGCGTGGCCGTAGATCCAGAAAAGGTCAAAGCCATACTGGACTGGAAGCCACCAGCCAATGTGACAAATGTGCGAAGTTTCCTTGGAATGGCTGGATATTACCAAAGATTTATTGAAGGATTCTCCACTGTGGCAAAACCAATGACACAGTTGCTCAAGAAAGACAAGAAGTTTGTATGGACGGAAGCATGCGAGGAAAGCTTCCAAGAACTCAAGAAGAAACTAACGACCGCACCGGTCTTAACTGTGCCAGACATACACAAGAGTTTTGAAGTATATTATGACGCATCTCGGAAAGGCCTCGGATGTGTGCTGATGCAGGATGGCAAAGTTGTCGCGTATGCTTCCAGGCAACTACGGAAGCATGAGGAAAATTATCCAACTCATGACTTGGAGCTAGCCGCAGTCATTCATGCACTCAAGGAGTGGAGACACTTTCTGTTGGGTAACCGTTGTGAAATATATACGGACCATAAGAGCCTTAAATATAATTTCACGCAGCCAGAGCTAAATTTACGCCAACGACGCTGGTTGGAATTGGTCAAGGACTATGATGTCGGCATTCACTACCATCCAGGAAAAGGAAATGTAGTGGCAGATGCCCTTAGTCGGAACCCCAGCCCGGGCAACGACAGCCCACAAAACTTGAGGCCTGAGTTTCAGCAGGAGTTCGTTAAACTCAAAATGGTGTTGGTCTCTGAAGGCACCGTATCGAATCTGGAGATACATCCCACCCTAGTGGAACAAATTAAGGAGGCTCAGCAAGGGCACCCCGGCATCGAAGGAATAAAGAGGAAAATGAGCCTTGGCAAGGCTTCATAGTTCGTCACAGACAGTAAAGGAATATTATGGTACGGGGACAGACTTTGCGTCCCGAACATTGAGGAACTTAAGCAACAAATCCTAACCGAGAGCCACACTGCTCCATACTCGATCCACCCTGGAGGAACCAAAATGTACAAAGACATTCAGGGCTCCCCGATCGTCCCAACTGGGCTCCACTACTGATCATCAGGAAACGAAACATACTGACGACCAAGTTCCTCGTCGAACTCCCACTTGAGCTCGGTTGCGTCACCTGCACTGGTATCCTCGGCACCTGCAACTGTTTTGGTAGAATCTGTGAGTCACGAGGACTCAGCAATCTCACACCCGCGAGATCAAGACTATTTAAGCTTATAGGAAGGATGGGGTAATGAGGTGGAGTTGCAGCAAGCACTAAGCAAATATGGTGGCTAACATACGCAAAAGAGAGCGAGAAGAGAAGCAACGCACGTCCGAGAAGCTAGAAATGATCAAGAAGTGATCCTGAAGCTACTTACGTTCAAGCATAACACTAGACCGTGTTTTCTTCCCGGGCTCCGCCGAAAAGAGACCATCACGGCTACACACGCGGTTGATGGATTTTAATTAAGTCAAGTGTCAAGTTCTCTACAACCGGACATTAACAAATTCCCATCTACCACATAACCGCGGGCACGGCTCTCGAAAGTTTATACCCTGCAGGGGTGTCCCAACTTAGCCCATCACAAGCTCTCACGGTCAACGAAGGATATTCCTTCTCCCGGGAAGACCCGATCAGGCTCGGAATCCTGGTTATAAGACGTTTCGACAATGGTAAAACAAGACCAGCAAGACCACCCGACTGTGCCGACAAATCCCGATAGGAGCTGCACATATCTCGTTCTCATGGCACACCGGATGAGACATCCTACGAGTAAAACCAAGCCTCAAGTTTCCCCGAGGTGGCCCCGCAGTCTACTCGGTTCGGACCAGCACTCAGAGGAGCACTGGACCGGGGGGGTTAAAATAAAGATGACCCTCGGGCTCGCGAAAACCCAAGGGAAAAGGCTTAGGTAGGCAAATGTAAAACCAAGGTTGGGCCTTGCTGGAGGAGTTTTATTCAAAGCAAACTGTCAAGGGGGTCCCATAAATCCCCAACCGCGTAAGGAACGCAAAATCAAGGAACATAACACTGGTATGACGAAAACTAGGGCAGCAAGAGTGGAACAAAACACCAGGCATAAGGCCGAGCCTTCCACCCTTTACGAAGTATATAGATGCATTAATTAAATAAGAGATATTGTGATATCCCAACATATCCATGTTCCAACATGGAACAAACTTTAGCTTCACCTGCAACTAGCAACGCTATAAGAAGGGCTGAGCAAAAGCGGTAACTTAGCCAAACAACGGTTTGCTAGGAAGGGATGGTTAGAGGCTTGACATGGCAGTATGGGAGGCATGATATAGCAAGTGGTAGGTAGCGCGGCATAGCAATAGAGTGAACAACTAGCAAGCAAAGATAGAAGTGATTTCGAGGGTATGGTCATCTTGCCTGAAATTCCGCTAGGAAGAAGATCAAGTCCATGAAGAAGACAATCAGACGGAGTCGAACGAACCCTCACAACTCTGGAACGAAACCGAAGCTAACGAGAGAAGCAAACCGAAAAGAAGCAAACAACATGGTAAACACAATCAAGTATGATGCACAATCAAGTATGATGCATGTCTGGTTTAAATGAGGCATGGCATGGCAAGGTGCACAAACAATACTACAAATTAAGTGGAGCTCAATATGCAATGAGTTGCATATTGACAAAACACCACATCAATTATTTAGTTCTCTCCCGTTTATGTCCCCAACAATATTAAATGTTATTAAACATGGCAAGGGGTGAAGCATAATTAAACTACACTATCTAAGCAATTTAAATGGGGCCATAAACAACAAACAACAATTCCGAAAAAATCCCCACATGCATTTAGCTATTTAAATGCAAACACAATTTTAAACATTTTAAATGTTGTTATCATGACGCGAATGACAAATGCAAGTTTCAAGCAATTTTATGAAAATGTTGACATGAGCATGATACGAGGCATTTGTCGCCATGGCAGAAGGGAAAGGGAGCCACAGCGGCGAAACGGAAATGGATCCACGGCAACATCCCGATGATCCAACAACTCATCGAGATATCGGTGCGAACGAAAGTGTGAATGTGCAGAACATGCAAAAGATGGTGGGGTGATCCCGGTTACCGGGTTCCCACGGGTCGACGCATGGCAAACGAGGAGGACCGTGCAAGCGGAAAATTCGAACACGGTGCAAACGCGGGCATCTCATACAACATGCATTCGTTCACGGGCGGCGTCTTGCGGTTATTCCTTCGAAGCATGCATTTTCGGAACGGATCAAATTCGACGGGATGTAGGGGAAGTAGGCGTTCTTGGGGCGGTCATAGTGGAAGTAGTGGTTCACGTTTCGAAGAGGAACTTGACGAATTCAAATCCCTTCGGGGTTGTCGTGGTACTTGCGGTCTCGGCGACGGTAGTCGTTCACGTTCGGAGAGGAACTTGATGTACCCATGTGCTTCACGGGTCGTCGTTGAACTTGACGAAATCCATCCGCAGGTAGCTGTCCGTGGTCGTACTCATGTTGACGTGCAACACGATGGTCTTGATGGATGGTAGTCGAACTTGGCGGTCCATATGGTCACAGAAACGAAGCAACATGAGGGCCTCGAGTGGGCAGCGGCAAGGTGGTGATGGTGGTGGTCAGCGGTAGGAAGCAGGCACGGGGCTCGGCAAGGTGAAGCAGAAGGATGGGGGAAAATTCGTGGCTTCTGGAGGTGAATGACGGAGGGGTGCGGAGGAGGCAAGAAGGCGCGGCGACGGCCTAGACTCGGGCAGGAGGCCTAGCGCTGCGAGCGCGCGATGATGGTGGCGACGCCGTTGTCGTCAACGTCCTTGGCCCGAAGTAGGGGAGGCGGAGCTGAGGAGGGGGCGGAGCCGAGGAAAGAAGTGGACGGCGACTAAGGCAGGGGGCTCCGGTCCGCTGCTGTAGTTGACGCTGATAGCGCAGGCGAGGCAGGGAGATGGTGCGGTGCTCGTCGGTGATGAGGAGGAAGCAGGGGCGCCGGACTGTAGCAACGGCGCTGGGGAAGGCGACGACGCCGACCAACGCGCGGACATGGAGGAGAGGGAGGACGCGGCGGTGGCAGGAGGAAGAACAGGCGAGGGGGAGCTCTCTCGGTGGAGGCGACGAGGGGATCGGGCGCAGGGAGCTCCTCTCCGTGGCAGCGACGTGTGGCGGCGGCACGGGAGCGAGGGGGAGAGATGGGGATTGGGAGAGAGCGTGGTGAGGGGCTAGGGTTATAGGCGCGACTGGGCCTTGGGCCAAATGGACTGCGGGGAAGCAGGCCGGCCTGGCTGCTGGGCTCTCTTCTCTCTCTCACTCTAAAGAAAAAGAAAACAAAACCGAGATAAGAAAGAAAAGAAAGGGAAGTTAGGGGAAGAAGTTGGACACGCGGATAATTTTCCCGGACTCACAAAAATGTGCTTGTTCCGAGAAAATAGAAAAGGCCATGACTGAAAGATTTAAATTCAAACTCATTTGATTTAAATTCAAATGATTGGAATAGGAAGTGAGGGTTGGGAATATATCTGGCCATGGGCCGGGCCGGGCTTGGGCCGGGCCTGAAAAAGCCCACGGCAAAAAACTGAGGCCCGGGCCGTCCCAGACCCTACCATCAGGCCTACTTTTCAAGCCCAAGCCCGGCCCATCTGGTAAAAAGCCGTGAAAAGCCCTTAGGGCTTAGGGCCGTGGGCCGGGCCTCTTCCTTAAAATGCCAATATGCAAAGCCCAAGCCCATCCAGGCCCTACTGGTGGGCTCAAAACTCAGGCCCAAGCCCGGCCCATGGGCAAGCCCATCGGGCCTACGCCCTGGATTTTAGGGCCGGGCCTGGGTGGGCCGACAGGGCCGGGCCTGAGATGGCCAGGACTAGTTGGGAAGGTCCAAAAACGTTCGGATTTTTGGTGGAGCTCCGGAAATGATGAAAGAATATATGGCAAGGTTGGAGATGAGGAATTAAGATAACAAAGGCATTGGGATAATTTGCAAGTGTGTTATGGTGATTTCCACATTAAAGAAATATTTAATATAGCTCCCTAATATTGGGAGGATATGTTATAAAGAGAAGTCACCCTTCCCTCGATTTAAATAGATCAACCATCTATGCAATTTCTTAGTTGAGTTGAGATGCAAAGATTAATGACATGATGGCATGATGACATGATGCAATGCAAAAATAAAAGAGCAAGCACAAAAGAAACACACGGTGATAACGAAAATATGGAAGTCTTCTAAAGCGTCGGTCTCGGGGCGTCACAGTTATCCTCGATGGCAACAATACAATACGTGCCTTGCTGCCCCTACTGTCACTGGGAAAGGACACCGCAAGATTGAACCCAAAGCTAAGCACTTCTCGCATTGCAAGAAAGATCAATCTAGTAGGCCAAACCAAACTGATAATTCGAAAAGTCTTGCAAAGATAACCAATCATACATAGAAGAATTCAGAGAAGATTCAAGTATCATAAACCCACAATTCATCGGTCTCAACAAACACACCGCAAAAGAAGATTACATCGAATAGATGTCCACAAGAGAGGGGGAGAACATTGTATTGAGATCCAAAAAGAGAGGAGAAGCCATCTAGCTAATAACTATGGACCCGAAGGTCTGAGGTAAACTACTCACACATCATCGCAGAGGCTATGGTGTTGATGTAGAAGCCCTCCGTGATCGATGCCCCCTCCGGCGGCTTCGGAAAAGGCCCCAAGATGGGATCTCACGGGTACAGAAGGTTGCGGTGGTGGAATTAGGTTTTTGGCTCTGTATCTGGTAGTTTGGGGGTACATAGGTATATATAGGAGGAAGAAGTACGTCGGTGGAGCAATGTGGGGCCCACGAGGGTGGAGGGTGCGCCCAGGGGGGGTAGGCGCGCCCCCCTACCTCGTGCCCTCTTGGTTGATGTCTTGATGTAGGGTCCAAGTCCTCTGGATCACGTTCGTTCCGAAAATCACGTTCCCGAAGGTTTCATTCCGTTTGGACTCCGTTTGATATTCTTTTTCTGTGAAACTCTGAAACAGGCAAAAAACAGCAATTCTGGGTTGGGCCTCCGGTTAATAGGTTAGTCCCAAAAATAATATAAAAGTGTATAATAAAGCCCATTAATGTCCAAAATAGAATATAATATAGCATGGAACAATCAAAAATTATAGATACGTTGGAGACGTATCAAGCATCCCCAAGCTTAATTCCTGCTCGTCCTCGAGTAGGTAAATGATAAAAACAGAATTTTTTATTGTGGAATGCTACTTGGCATAATTTCAATGTAATTCTCCTAATTGTGGTATGAATATTCAGATCCGAAAGATTCCAGATAAAGGTTTAATATTGACATAAAAGTAATAATACTTCAAGCATACTAACTAAGCAATTGTGTCCTCTCAAAATAACATGGCCAAAGAAAGTTCATCCGTACAAAATCATATAGTTTAGTCATGCTCCATTTTCGTCACACAAGAATGCTCTCATCATGCACAACCCCAAGCAATTGTTTCATACTTTAGTAATCTCAAACTTTTTCAACCTTCACGCAATACATGAGCGTGAGCCATGGATATAGCACTATGGGTGGAATAGAATATAATGATGGGGGTTATGTGGAGAAGACAAAAAAGGAGAAAGTCTCACATCAACGCGGTTAATCAATGAGCTATGGAGATGCCCATCGATTGATGTTAATGCAGGGAGTAGGGATTGCCATGCAATAGATGCACTAGAGCTATAAATGCATGAAAGCTCAACAAAAGAAACTAAGTGGGTGTGCATCCAACTTGCTTGCTCACGAAGACCTAGGGCATTTGAGGAAGCCCATTGTTGGAATATACAAGCCAAGTTCTATAATGAAAAATTCCCACTAGTATATGAAAGTGACAAAACAAGAGACTCTCTATTATGAAGATCATGGTGCTACTTTGAAGCACAAGTGTGGAAAAAAGGATAGTAGCATTGTCCCTTTTTATTCTCTTTTTTTGGGCCTTCTTTTTTTTATTTGGCCTTTCTCTTTTTTTATTGGGACAATGCTCTATGAATGATGATCATCACACCTCTATTTATTTACAACTCAATGATTACAACTCAATACTAGAACAAAGTATGACTCTATATGAATGCCTCTGGCGGTATACCGGGATAACAATGAATCGAGAGTGACATGTATGAAAAATTATGAACGGTGGCTTTGCCACAAATACGATGTGAACTACATGATCATGCAAAGCAATATGACAATGATGACACTACAAAAAAAATACACTTCCGTGATGATACGTGTTTGTCACAGTAGGTCGCGTTTTTTGTCATGCATGTACATCCATGACAAATTTATGACAGAATCAAGATAGTCATACATGTGCTGTCGTAGAAGTGTTCCATGACATTACCAAAATTATCATCACGGAAGTGTCCACTCCATGACGATAAATCGCGCGTCACGGAAGTGCTTTCGTCAAGGGTGACCGACACGTGGCATCCACCATAACGGAACACCGTTAAGCTATCGAGTCAGGTTTTGGATCCGATAACCCGTTAACAGCCCCGACCAATGGGGATTTTCCACGTGTAAAATCATCATTGGCTGGAGGAAACACGTGTCGGCTCATCGTTGGGACAGATGTCATCCACTCATTGGACAGAAGGCGCCTATGATACGTCGACACGTGGCACGGCCCAACAGAGGCCCATTCCTGTGAAAAGGCCGGCCCGTATGACTTGGTCAAAAGGTGGCGGGCCGACCCATGGAAAGCCTGTTAACGGCCTGTTCGCATATAGCCCATTTACAGCCCGCTAACCCAAGGCCCGTTACGCCCTATCCGAATTAGGCCCAGTAGCACCATCTGGGCCATCCAATATGATTCCAGCCCGTTTTCACTTCTAGCCCATGTATGGCCCATGACGTCTTTCGGCCCATATGAGGCCCTATGTAACTCTTGGCCTATTAACGGCCCGTGGTGAAACTGGCCCGTAATGAACAGTGTATCACTTTATACCCATTAACGGACCGTTATTCCGTTGGGCCGTTTCCACCCCATGTTATCTTTCGGCCTTCCCAGAGCCCATTTATTCTTGGGCTCATTTCCAGCATTCGTTTACTTACGGCCCGTTACTGTCATTTTCTGCTTGTGGGCCAAAGTCAGCCCGTGGTTACAGTCGGCCCATTTGTGGTCCGTTAATATGTTGGGCCGTTTTCATAGCGTCATCAAATACGGCCTATTAACGATGGCCCGTTATGGTCGGCCCATGAACGGACGATTCCACTCTAGCCCGTTTACGGCCATAATGCGGCCTGTTATTGGCCCATGTTTGGCCAATCGATCATACGACCCGTATAAGGCCCATTGATGATACGGCCCGTAGAAGGCCCATTGTTTCTACGGCCCGTAGAAGGCCCATTGTTTCTACGGCCCGTAGAAGGCCTACTGTTTCTATGGCCCGTAGAAGGCCCACTGTTTCTATGGCCCGTAGGAGGCCCAGTGTCACTACAGTAAGTATTAGCCCATGGTTATTGTGGCCTAGTTTAAAAAAATAGGTTATTGCAGCCACTAGCAAACTGCGGAAAAAGAACTGCACTGACTACAAGCAAACAAATAAACAAGACAACAAGGAAATAAATAAGCAAGCAACTTATGCTAGGCTATCACGGCTATTACACATATTACATCCACTAGGCATCAAAGTTCGCCACCAGTGATCATAAAGCGCAACGAAGAAGCAGATTACAAAAACTGGGCACCATTGCAGCGTAACAAAATAATACTGAACCGAGACCACTTCCAAGACAGTTCAAGAAAGGTTAGCCTTGCGGGGGAACTGCTGCGCAAGCTGCTGAGCAAGGCTGTGAGACCGGCCTAGCATGTTGGTCATAGCTTCCAGGTGTAGCTGTTTAGCGATGACGTTCTCATTGGTGTTCTCCGCAATCTTTCTTAGAGATAGGACTTCAAGTCGAAGTTGAGTTGCAGAATGCCTTTCTGCTAGAACTTGGGACTGAAGAAGTCGAACTGATCCAGGCAACAAATTCTGTGAGCTTGTCTGACTGTTAGTCTCAAGTAACTTGAACAATGCATCAAGACAAGACTTTGGGGTTGTCTCGCTATCTTCAAGATGTTTTGGCTTCTTTGGTGCAATATATGTTGGGTTTGTCTCACAGCCTTCAGCCGACTTGTGCATGCCATCAGGCATATCACCCTGAAACAAAGCAGAGAGATGACAGGTTTTGCACGTGTATAAAAAAAGATGATAATTGTTCTGTCAATTCTATCCAATTTCAAATTAGAAAATAAAGAGTAAGTTCAAAAATATCAATAGCATAATTTGGCATTGTTCATAATGCGGGGAGCTTCACCACACTACTGGATTACCATGTCAACATAGCAAGCATAGATGAAGGTCAAAGAAAATCATTGTATCTATTTTGGATAATGTGCATGGCATGTTGTTCATATCATCAGCCACATCAGTAAGATAAAACAGGAGATGACAAGGTGCAAACGTGGGCTGCTTCACCACACACTGGATTATAGATCCACAAAAACAAGCATACATATAGGGAGTATTAAGTAATGTGCATGGTATGAATAAGGAATTTGGTTTTACAAGTAAAACTTAGAACTTACGGTTCTTACGAACATGCATTTTGGTAGAAACAGCAAACTAAATAGCAGTAAATGATAGGGAGTATGAGCAAATTAAACAGTAGTTGAGGATAAAGGCTTTAGAAGGACTGACTTACATTAACAGTTAACACCGGCTTTATAATGCCCTTCTCCATGTCAAGGGAAGGATAACTCAAGAATTTCAGCACAGAATCTTCTTCATAAGAATTGCTTGTACTCTACATTTTGTAGAGAGTAATTATAGATATGATAATACTGGAAGGGATAGAGGATAATGAAGATAAGATGCAGATTGATGCTACATAATCAACTACCAATCCCTGGAAGTACAAGCGTTACAGGACAAAATGTACTGACAAGAGCAATGGGCTACACTTCTGCACTGGCATTGTCTGTGTATTCTAGTTGTGGTAAGATTAAATATAGATCTGATCTTTTTTAGTAAATGGTGGGCGAGGGAGATAAGATGCAGAATGCTACAAAATGAACCAATCCCTCTTCCCATAATACAAGAGTGTTTTGAACACTGGTGTACTATACAAAACGTTCTTATATTATGGGACGGAGGGAGTAGCTGTTAATGTAAGTGCAGTGATAGACCACGTTCAGTCCTTACAAGAGGACTGCAGAGCTAAACCTCTTCAAAAGCATTGGGCTGATTCTAAATTTATGTAAGAGTCCATACGGATCTTATAATGTCCACCAAATGGACGATTACATGGCTAACATGTGCAGTGATGCTACATAATCAAACAGCTTTGAAAGTAAGTATGGTCATACAGGGCAAGAGGTACTCACAAGAGCAATGCAGTGTGCAGTATAGTTGTGAGATTCTGTGGTCCCTTGAGAACGAATGTTCTTCTGCTAACAGTTTTCGTACAAGTGAGACATTAAGGCAAATGCAGAAATGTAGTTCAAATTGTGATGTGATATCCTAGACAGTGTCCAATGTGTAACAAGATTATTCCAGTCACCGTCGGATAAATGTAGCACCGGAGACTTAACAGAAATTTCGTTTAGAGGCTTGCCATCGAAGTGCGCTTGCCTCAGGTAGGAACGATACTTCATCAACGAGTGCTTGAAAAGCGCAACCAACCCTTGCTCGTCATCACAATCCAGTTTCCTCCTCGCCTATTTAAAAGAATGAAATCTTGTGTCTTCTGTCAGCAGAGACATATGCAGTAATGACCATGAATAACATTAGTACATTACTTACGCATAAGTTGCGGAGGAAGACTGGAAATTGTTCTGTGCCTGCGGTATAATCTTTCCATGAAGGAAAGATGCGCACAAAGTTCCTGACAACAACATAAGCTTCCTCTTCTAAACTGGGAAGAAATGGAACAGGGGTCCTATTTGCTGCAATTGGGGCTCTCTCTGGTTCGAAAAGGGATTTGGCAACTGGATTTGGTGTACTCTTTGCTGGAATGGGGGTTTTGCGTCGTACAGCTGGTGCTATGTCAACTGGCATAATCATACTGTTTGCTGCAGTTGGGGTCTGCTGAGATGGGGCATCAGAAATGACCAGTGTAGTAGGGCTAGAGTCTGCTAGAGTTGGAGTATTTTGTGGGTCAGGTGATATTGCAACTACACCTAATGGACTATTTGATTTATCAGGTGCCACTACCTTTTCCAAATACTTTGCTTGTGCTCCTCCACGATCAGCAATCGCCCTCTTCCTTTTGAATGTCTGATACACAAGAACAGCATTTGAATGGATAAATATGGTATGATGACAGATGGAATATGTACTGAAAATGGATAGGCAGGGCGTATTCACATACACGATGTGTAAACTAAGCTAATGGCAGTTCAACAAAGTAGAAGCAATGCAAAGCATCAGTTGCAAGATATGTGCGAGCAACGTAACCTTGGAAAGTTAGAGCAAGTACCTTGATGGGTGAATAAGATAGGGCATCTTCCTCTGATTCCTCCACTAGGGAGCTACATTGACTTAGGTCTCCCTCTAGGTCAGAATCACTGTTAGGATCATATTCTGAGCATGAATCTGTAGGTGGAGAGCATTTGCATTGCATTGCATCCAGACTTGATTTCAGTCCCTTAATGCCAAGTTTGACAACGATGGCATTGTTCTGCTTTATTCTTTTCATGCGCGCAAGCTCATAATCATTATGATGCTGTTCAGAATCTGAGATTCATGAAAACATAAAAAGTAGTCAGATTATCTATGGAATGCATTGCGGATTCAACTTGGAGAGTGTCTCCCTATAAACCCCTGCATATGCAAAGTTCACCTCCCTAACCGTGCTGACCAGACCACACACAAAAATACAAACCCCTTATGTCTCTATAACAGGCAGGCACACATTTCAAAACTGAAGTAGGAACATTAGAATCATATGAAATTCGTATTTGAACAAATAAACTAAGCAATTATGAGTGGCGTAATGTTTAGCTTCAAGGGTGGAGTGTTGGTAGTGCGACACAAAGCAAGTAGGAAGATTGTATTCCATGTAAAAGATCGAAACCTATGTAAAAGCTGGAAATGAAACTTTCTTTCAATACAATGCAGTGTTCGTTACCCACACATGATGGAAGAGATCACATAGAGAAATACTATTCACTCATGTCTACGGTTCCAGTATTTAGAAACAGGCTGGTCCACCCTAAAAGAATATTGACAACAAATATGACAAGGCAAGCATAGATGTAGTGAATCAATCATTTACTTGTGAGCTTACTAGGACAAGTATGCAGAATTGTAACTACAGTAAGAGACCGTCCAAAATCTGAATGAAGAATTTTGTCTAGCACTTATTGTTTGCAACTAATCGACGTGAATAATTGGATATTATATCGAATGAGTAAGAAAGACAAGTAAAATTGTCAACAAATCTGGCTTGCAGTAGTAATCTGGGTCAATGTCACTACGACCAACAATCCAAAATGACTAGTTTCTGTTCCGAGGGCCGGAATTTTGAAAACCCTGTGAACTTTAGAGGTACTAAAGATTACCGAAATACAACTGAACCATTAAGTGTAGGTAGCACTGAGCACACAACAAACCCTAATGATAGTCCTGCCTAATGAGTAATGAATCAATTAGAAAACGTGTGATGAGGAGTGGCTGATGAGTGTTGAGGACGTATCTCAGGATAAATCGGGTTGGCTTGGTGGGTGCTGCACGCCTGAGCCCTGAACGGACTGGGAAGGTAGGCACGGCGGCGTGCCCGGGCAGCGGTGGCGCTGTTGGGCGAGCGGCTCCTGGCCTCCTGTTAGTCCGGCGTCTCCTCCTAGAGTCATGCCGTCCGGGGACGGCAAGTCACCGGCGAGGCAGGCGGCTGGGGGCGAGTAGAGATTGGAAGCGCGCAGCAGAACAGAGGGGAATCGGGGCCTGGGACGACCCAAAATCCCAGGGTGGGCTGGCCCACCGTGGGCACCCTGTAGAGATACACACCCGAGCGGCGAACATGCATTTTCGAAACTAATTTAGGAACATTTAGCTGACTAATTAAACAACTCTGTTTTAATAATATCAGATTCGTATTTGAACAACTAAGCTTGTTTAGCTTGATGGGTGGAGCAGTGCTATTATGACACGAAGCACGTATTTTGATCGTATAGTGAACATAAAAGGGGGAAACTCTAAGCATATTTTTTTAGCAAAAGAGGGTTTCCCCTCCGATTTCTATTGAAGAAACCACCACGGAACCAACATGATCAATTAAACCCTAAGCATGATCAATTAAACCGTATTATGGCTGTGCCATGGCAGATTTGAAGCTGCAAACCGGAGAAATGATATTTAGCATCCATTGTTTGCTTCGAACTAAGAACTAAATTCTAAGAGCTGAAAAGAAAGTAGAGTAACCAAGTTAAGATCTATTTTCTGGTTGAGATCAAAAAGTTGAGGAGATATGAAGTACCACCTCTCTTGCGGCGCCGTGTAGGCATCGGGGGTGCGATGGCTGTCGGTGGCGTTGAAGCAGATCTGCGACGGTAGACGGGTGCATCGGGGGATAAGTCCCGTTGCGGTGGAAGAGAAGGTCGTGTGAGCGGCCCCGGCAAAGAGGACGACGGCGCCGATGAAGCAAGAGGACGCGATGCAAGGCTAATGGTCCGTCGCCGTGGACGAGAAACGTCCATCTCTAGAAGTGGACGACGCAGTCTTGGTAGGCGCTCCGGCATGGTGGAGGACGGTGGCGAGGGATGCGGTGGAGGACGGTGGCGATGGATGGGGTGGCGGACGGAGGCTGGTGTGGGGATGGGGTGTTCTAGCGCGGACGGTGTATGAATGGGAAAATGGAGGGAGAGGTACGGGGAACCATGTTTTTGGGACGCGCCTGTCTGAAATATGGGAAAGTTAGGAACTTAGCCCCCGTTTAAAATTTGGACGTCTCATCGGTTGAAAATAGGACGGTAATCTCGCATCTCGCCAATATTTGCCCAGAGCGATTTCGGGCGAGGAGAGGGTGGTTGGCGCCCATGGTTGGCGCCCACGGTGTATGAACGGGGCTGACATGTAGGGCGGTTGTGTCACGTCTGAATGAAGTTACAAACCTGCCCCTATTGAAAATATTTTCCTACATCGATTTCGGCCGAGTCGAGTTTGTTTTGCCGCCCACCGTGTATGAATGGGGAATGGAGGGAGAAACAGAGGTCTTTCGGACGAGCTTGAATCAAATGAGTTTTGCCGCCCATGTTTGACGCCCACCGTGTCGGAATGGGCTCAGAGGCGGTCGTGTCACGTCTAATTGAAGTTACTAACCTACCCCTATTTAGAGCAGTGGAAATCGGGCCGATGGATTGTCCGTGTAATGGGTAGACAGTAATTTCCATCTCCCAAACACTTGGCTCCGGGCAGCCGACGTGGGAGTGGACATTTTGCTGCTTCTTTCGAATTTTGGGACAATAAGCATCCACGTTTACCCTGGCAACTAAATTCGAATCCATTTTGTATTCCTATACGAATCTTTATAAATCATTCTATGTGTTTTTATATATCTTCAAAAGGACGACAAAGATGTATTCCACTGTCATATATGAATATGGTTTACAAATGCCGATACTCAAATTCAGAAACTAGAATCCAGTTTAAGGTGAATTCGAATATTTGGAACACTTCTTGTCCAACTCAAATGTCACACGCAGCATAATGTGTACTCCCATTTAGATATGTACACAAGCGATGTATCAAGATTCAAATACCGAGTCAATCAACCAAGAATGTACAGAACTAACAGACATATAAACACTTATAGAGTATATGGATCAATAATATCAACTAACATACATAAGCCAGGCCGCTGTACTTTTTTTGGCTACAACAGCATCCTTTTTTTAGCCAGCATCTTGGCCCTTTCCAATGCGTGCCACTTATGGTCCATCTATACTACTGCTATTGCTGAATGCACATTCAGCCCGATTGGCATATTTGTAGGCCTGGCACAACAATCCAAATGAAATGTCTCCGAGTCTTATCAATTGATACAGACTTGTGCTCAAATAAAATTACAAACCAAAAAACAAAAAAAAACAATTATTACATGATCTCTAAAACAAATGGTTTGATTGATTACATGAACAGACAACACAAAGGTTATCCAACTATGGAAAGAACATTTCACCTATGATTTACCAAGTAGGAATTTAATTTCCTTTTTTCCTTTAGGACCTTAACAATCTGGTCAGTCTCAGCTTGCTTCGTTTTGAAATCCACCAAATATTTAATGGTTGTCTTGAGTACTGCTTGTGATTGTGTTGTTTGCTTCCTCAACATGTCAACTTCATCTCTAAGTGCAGAAGCAGAATCTCTTTCTACCACTAGTTTAGCCTCTAGAGCATCAGCAGTTGGCAATTCATAATGCACGATTGGGCCGGTGCCACTACTGTGGGATGATGCAACGTCCATGGGGACCTCGCTCTTTGATCTTGGGCTAACCTGTTTTGCCACTAAAGTTTCGATTGGATTCAGAAAAGTTGAAGTTAGCAAAACATCTCAACTGGGAGTTATAACAGCAAACCAGTTAAACAAACAAGGAATTAAAGAGTTTCAATTGGATGCTGAAAAGTAGTTATTAACATCATTGTAACCCGCTGTTGCAGCAGCGAAGCAGTTAAACAAACAAGTAGATATTTAAGTTAAGGCAAACAGGTAATTCTTAACAGTAAGTATCAAACACATAGATAGGCGCAGTCTACAATATGATTAACAGGCTGTGCCATTATGTAATCAATAGCAAACTAAATTAAGCCAAGCAACGTAATTGAACAATTTTGCAATAAGTGGCTAACTAAAATTCTGAGAAGCAGGTAACTGAACTTACGCTAGTTCTTTGTACAGGCACACTACAACTTCTTTTTCGCTTACAAGGTTGTACGAAGGAGTCCATGGCATCAATTGCTTGGATACGCAGTCCCAATACTTCTTTCTTCCCACACTGCATGGGTAAGTCGAATGGTTAATCTGGTAAGATGGTGCATCCTTGATATGTTATATGAGGACGTGTAGTCAGACTAGTTGTAGCCAAACACATCACACTGGCTTTTACTGTATATTTCATGTGATTACTTTTCACATATCGACATCTAAGCAATCTACAATAGGATGAAAAGACTGGCATCCTTCACATTATTGGCGAACTCAGTTCATACAAACAAGCAATTCAACCATTCTGTGGGTAAATCAAAAGCGCCACTGGAATATTTTTCACTATCCAATCTTACACGCAAAAAGGGGCGACGCCACCATAGGGGCTGGTATGGGCGTCCGCCTCAGGTGGCTGGAAAGTGTGCACCTAGTTTGAGTCGTCTAGGTTGGCCCACGCTAGTTTTGTTCGTCCCAACGCTAGCAGGCAATGTAAAAAATGAACAAAAATGTTTCAATTTGGATGGGCCAATAACATAAGTGCAAGGCAGGCCCTATAGCAGGCTCGCGGCCCAAACGAGCGCCTCCCATATCGATCGACAGCAGGAAAAATCCCAATTCATTCGCTCCAGCCTCCAGTCTGGTTTGCTCCTAACCTATCCGCCACTGGACAGACCAACACAGCACTTCCTCGCACCCTCGTTGAAGGGCGGTCGCCGGGCTTCAAGTGAACGGAAGGACAAGAAGATGAAGATCCAACCCTGGGCGTAGCCTGCGTGGGAGGCAGCGGCGGCAGCACGGGCATGGCATCGATCTTGCGCAAACGGACAGTCGCAGCTTGCAAGAGTAGCATGCGCAACGAGCAGGTACATCATATCCCTGATTATATCTAATTCAACTCTTCAATTTCTGGCCAATAGTTAAACCTGACGGTGTTGTAAAACTTCTTGTATGTAGGGAATCTATGAGAAAATGAAACCAATTTCTACTTATTTTATAACTCCCCCAATCAATACTGAACTGACTGAATCTGATGTATCTAATCAAGTTTCCGGTGCAAACATACAAGCTCATGTTGTTCTTGAGCCTGAAGTGTCTAATGAACAGACTGCTAATGAAGGATTTGATGCAAACATTTTACATGCTCCTGGTGATGAACATATAGTGTCTAATGAGGGATCTAATGCAAGCATTTTGCAAGCTCATTGAAGGATTTAGTGTCCAATGATGATCTACTATGTTGAGAGAGACAGAGATTTGCAGGCATTAATGACAAGCAAATTATTGTGCATTTTCATAGCTTGAGGAAATGTCGAGGCCATCTACCAGAAAGTCCCCGTATCATGACAACATAGCATAAATACTTTTCTAATCTGTTGTTTGAAACTATTGCCATACTTGTGCAGGATAGATATATTGATATGCAGTTTGTGCACTGGTTATATGTGCAATTACACATCGATATTTTCAGCCAGAGAACGAATAATTCAAGCAGGTACAGACCATGTTTGTAGTCCTTGTACACCATGTTGCATTTTGTGTTTTTTTGGTGCTTGCATCATTTAGTGTTTATAATCTGAACTACTTTGGATCATTAGCTGGTTTTCAAAGTGCATGTAGCTTCACATTTCACAAGTTATGTTGATTTCCGGAGTGCAAGTACCTTCGTATTTTTTAAGTTAAATGTTCGCCCTGGTAACTTGAATTCGTGGATCAGCCACTTCACACAAATCATACACGAATGCCAGTACGAATTAAATGAAATGCAGGGACTTATGCTAGCTCGTTGTACAGGCTCACTTCAGCTCTGCTTGCGCTTGGGATGTTCCATGTACAAGTCCATGTTACCACTTGCTTGGATGTGCTCCTTGTATCCCCCTCTGCATTTTTGACACGGCGAATGGTTGATCAAATAAGAGGAATCGACCTTGATGTTGTACCGGAGGACAGATACTTACAAGGTTATACGGGTGTGCAGGATGTGTACCAGATCCCGTAACGCCGTCATGCTTCGCTAAAAAATGGATTTGCTTGTTTCAGATGATATCTCCAGAAGAAATAAGAGTTAAAGTCAGAGTTGCATAGGCGTGTAAGCTAAGAGAGCAGTGAAAGTATATCCAAACATCGTCGGAACAGTGCACAAGGGAGTGATGTGTGGATACCTAGTTCGGGCCGGCGTTTGGCCATGCTCGCCTAGCTAGAGTGCGGGTCACTTCAGAGCCGTTGAGGGTGATGCGCTGGCGTTGGCTGGCTGCTACGATGCGGTGGACGAGACCGTTGGTGAAGCCCCAACGGTCTCGGGGGGCGGAGGTGCGACGATGTGCTCGGTGAAGTAGCCCCGATGAGCTGGGAGACGACGTCGGTGAAGCGCACCTGATGCGGTGGAACTCGGTGTCTGTGAGGCACGTCGGTTGCGACGGCCGACGTTGTTGGTGGACCACCCGGTGCAGTGGACGAGGGCGTAGATGAGGTAGCTCCGGTGCGGTGGTGAAGCGCGACCATCGTCTTCGTCGTCGTCCGGCACAGAGGTGGGGAACGGTGGGGAAAGAGACGAGACGAGGGGCGATTCGATGGTTGGCGGCGAATTAGGGATTTGAGCAATCTGGGCGCGGAACGGGACGGTGGAGAAGAGAGATTTTGCAGGGCTGGAATTGGGGCCGCCAGATATTTCAATCCGAAACGTGGAAGCGCAAACTTATATTGTCGTCGTCCTTTTTTTGGGGGGAGGGGGTGGGTGGCTGGGTGCTACGCGTCCGTCCGACACACGCGACCACCCCGACAGGACTATGCTTCAGTGCCTTAAGGCACCTGCCTTTGTGTCCATGACATGTGGGCCCAACAGGTGGCTGGCCCACATGTCAGTGACCCAAAGGCAGTTGCCTTTAAGGCACCAGCAGCGTCCACCCCGACACGACCCTGGTCTGGCTGGTGCACCTACATTTTGAGAATGCAAACAAATATTCTTTCCTTTGCAAACGAATCTGTATGTATTACCATGCCCGTGTTTTCCTTGCAATAATTAGTCATT
>NC_057802.1:503223352-503224035 GCF_018294505.1 Triticum aestivum
GACACGACCCTGGTCTGGCTGGTGCGCCTACATTTTGAGAATGCAAACAAATATTCTTTCCTTTGCAAACGAATCTGTATGTATTACCATGCCCGTGTTTTCCTTGCAATAATTAGTCATTCGAAACGAGATACTCCATCCTTTAACTTTTGTAAGTCGTTTCAGACAACTTAAAATGAACTGTTTTGCACATTGTCTGAAATGTCTTCAAGCTCTTATAAAAGTGAATAGAGGGAGTACTATAAATTAATTAATGAGGAGTTATTTAAAAAAATCAAAACGGTACCCACGCTAACGTGGATTAGAGTGTGTGTCACATAATTAGTTATTTGAATTAGAGTGCGTGTCACGTAGTTAGTTATTTGAATTTGAGTGTGTGTCACGTAGCGATCTCCAATTCTAATGTGGATTTCACATTTCATAGTATCCACGCTACTTTTTAATACAAATTCATATGTATATGATGAACACCATGGTAGTGAGAAAACTTTTGGATGGATTCAAACATATGACCTACAAAATAGCACAACAAACTGAGTCAATGTCAACTTTTCGAAACTTAGTATGGCACGAATTCGAAATAATTACCCATATGCCTGGTCCTCGGTTCAAATCTTACAATGTACACCGAATTGAAACATCGATATTAAGTCTCGTACTATGTACATTCAAATGTTGTTTTT